>NW_022727891.1:1200737-1211402 GCF_011630105.1 Anneissia japonica
CTTAGCTCATGTATTGGTCTCCCCATTAATACAAATTTGTTGTTATCTTACATTTGGTAAAATAACTGAAAATAAATAAATGAATAAATAAATAAAAATAAACTTTAATTAAAAAGCATAATTAAATTAAAGCTAAAACAGAGGAATCAGACGGTTTCAAAACGAGTGTTCGGGTGTTTCTCTCAAATCGCCGAAACGATAGTTTCCCCCGTGGGGTCGGTCGTTTTAATGATTGATTGATTCTTCATAATAATAATAATAATAGTAATACGCCATTTGACATGCTTGCACCATTAAGAGCGTGAAAAATATTATAGTTATTAAGGTAGGCTAAAAGTACGGGCCATTGTTGGCCTATGGATAATAACAGGGCGTGTGCACCGATGAAGGCTCACTCATTGTTTTGTTTACAAAAACGATATTCTTTTATTTTAATGAGACTGACCCAGGCTAGCGCTTCACTGGTTAATTCGAAAGTATTAGGAATGAATGACCCACAATTAGGAAAAAAATGAAATGATAATAATTTATTTAGAAACCGAACTTGTTTGTAGCAACACGTCCAAATGAAATGTGCGTCCAAAGAAATGACATAGACCTAGTGAAAAAAAAAAGATCACAAAACAACAAAATTTTCTATACCAAGAATAAACGAAAAAGCTTCGTTGCTATTTATGAGTTAGCAATACGCCTACATTCGATATGCTGCTCAATGATGCTGATCCAAAGGATAGTTTACCGACTCAACAATTGATAATGATTGTTGATTAATTCGATATTTAATTGTAAAAAAAAAAAAAAAAAATCAATTTTAAGTATAATCCTCCTCTATCCAGATGTTCCATGCAATTCGAACTTTTTCACTGTATTGATTATAGGCCTGCCTATTTTTTTTTAATTTATTTAATGTTTAAAAGGGTACCTTTCCAGCTCTTCGAATGGAAGCTGGTATTCTGACCATCTTTAGTAAAAACTAAACAAACTAATATTTTGATACAAAAATAAGTAGAATAATAGTTACATATAGGCCTAAACAATGAAAAGTCAGTGAAAATCTTAATATGCATTGAATATATAAATATTTACTACAGTAGAACCCCTATTAAGGGGACACCTTCGGGACCAAAAAAGTGTCCCCTTAATGGGGGTGTCCCCTGAATAGGGGTACCCTGTTTTTAGGTTGCAATGCAAATAGGTCTACAATTAATTTATAATATGAAATCAGCAGAAAATAATTAAAACAACAATACTGTAGTAAAATATGTTCCCAATAATGTTTCATTATGCAATTTTAATGACCAAATATTCTTTTTTTTTAATATTACGTTTTCTATGATCAAACAATTTCATAGTTTGAAATAGTATAGGCCTAATGTAATTAATAGGCCTATGTGTGTAATGTGTCACATATGAAATATCCTGAAAAGGTAAACAAACACTGGTTTATTTGTAACCTTTCAACTTTAAGAGATACATATTATGGGATGGTCCTGCGAAATAGTCTCGTGGACCGCTTGATAAGAGGGAGAGACGAGTCTCGGAGGACCGGTGTGAGCAAGCTGCATCTTGTGGTCTTACTATTAGATGGATGTGCATGAATAGAGTAGGCCTAATATTATGTAAACTAGATTAAACAGAATTGACCTTTTGTTTTTCATATTTTGATATTTATAAATGATAAACAGTTTTCTATTTTAATGTAAAGTTTTATCCTATTAAATTTCATAGTTAATGTAATTTTTTATAATGACTCTTGAAAATAATTACTTTCCATTTTGATGTAACTTTTTATTGTCACCCGGTGTAAATTGTAACTTGATTTGGCCACTGGCCACGACCTGTTACAAATGAGGAATTTGAATTTTGAATAAAGTCATGATACATAGGCCTATAAATGTTTTGATGTTTAGAGTCCTTGAAATACACAAAAAACAAAGAAAAAAAATCCAAATTTTTAAGGGAAGTGTAACCTTAATAGGGGTGTCCCCTGAATAGGGTTCTCCCAAAGGAGGGGTTCTACTTATTAGGCCTACTATAATTAGGCATATTGTCACGACACTAAACAAGACGAAATGGGGACCTAAAGCAATTATAGTGGGAATATAAATTAATGACACGTCATACGGTAGGCCTAGACCTAATATTTTTTGCGCAAGTCAAATCCAATTTGACCTCGTTAATTTTCTGATTGAAAACGTTGGTGAAACGATCAAGCACATAAAAACTGTAGGCCTAAGCGGAATATGACTTTTTTTCCGGTGAAAATAAAGGCCAGCTCCCCATGCAGAAAATATAAAATCGCCGTAGGCCTATTCAATGCAAATCATATTAGAAAGAGATTTTATTATCAGTGGACCTTTTATTGAGTTTATGCAAAATTAGTACTATTCTTCACAAAAGGTTGGGCTCGGGAAAAGAAAAGCGCAAATTCCAAATAAGGATACATTGATTCCTTATTAGGTCAGCCCGCGAAACAATTATGTATTTCAACCAATCATTAAGATTCAGAAACCCGTCTATGAATGGTGACGCTAAAGCTAATCGCATTGCCATTCTCTCTCTACAATTTGCGTTCATTTACTGGAGAAATATTTAGGAATAGAGGGGTGTTTTGGGTTTTAAAAAGTAGACTGCAGTTTCCAAGGTAAATTTCTTTCTTGTTATTGTTTCTTATTTCTCTATTACATAATTTGTGTTTCTTAACTGAATAATTATACAATTTTGTGTCGACTTTCTTGTATTTCTAATTGTATGTAAGCTCCGCGGAATCTTCAAAAATGCTAGGCTGGGAAAGCATGGGGCCGAGGTACGCGGAACGGTCTTGGTTTCCTTTGCGATCCATGAAAATATATTAGGTCAAAGACAATTTCCTGTTGTTTTTCAAACTTATGTAGGATTAGTTTGCTTTACAAATCGAACTAGGGTTTATATCCAATCTTAATTTTGTAGGCAACTTTAATTTGATTTAAAATACATTAGATATGAGCCCTGAATAGCAAATTCTTTGTTCTCTTCATTCGCATTTTTCGAACAAAGAAATATTTCCCGATTCAGATTGTCCAAAGCGCTTAGACTAGGCCCTACCTACCTAGGTATAGGCCTACCTAAGTATGTTGGGCAGTACGGTACCCGTTGCAGTATACCATCCTAGGTTATAGGCTAATCCTGTAATATAATAATAATAATAATATAGGCATATGCCTAGGCCCTATGCCTTCCTAAAAAACAGATGGTGTTTTGTCCATTAATCGAGAAAGCTGAGTGAGAGTGGTTCTGTCGTGAGGAAGGAATAATTTATGAAATTTCAATCAAATAATGATGAGCGACGTTTTGCTGTTGAAAATTTCTCCAAACCAGTATTATTAATAGATAGGTTAACCGTAATTTGCCTTGTTCTTTCAGATGTCGGAAACAAATGGAGATATTGCAAAAGATGAAGTAGTCGAAGAACCAACTGAACAGGAAGAACCAATGGAAACACAAGAATCTCAAGAAACTGAAGAACCTTTAGAAAAAACTGAAAACTATGATAAATTTCTTGGGATGGGTTACCCCCAGAAAGTTGCAGAGGAGATGGACAAATTCTTTTCCAATGGTATGTTATTTTAAATGAATACATTTTCTTTTGCCAAAATTAGTTAATTGTCAATATATTGATTGTCAATATATTGATTGTTTGTCCTCGATTGTTTATTATCTATAAATTTATATTCAGTAACTTGTTAATTCTTAAACTTGTTTATTCTCAATAACTTGTTATATTTTTTTTTGTTATATTTGATTTGGATTTAATTTACCATTTAATGATATAATTTAACATTCTTTTTTTGCTCGCAAAAAGGAATGCTTCAAGACGAGGAACTTGACGAGCGTGCATTAGATGCCCTGAGGGAACTGAACGAAACGGATGCAGTCGGTGTCCTGAAGCAGTTTTCTGACAGTGACTTAACCCATGTAAATAATAAAAGCGCATTCCTTTGTGGAGTCATCAAAACATACAGGCAGCGTAAAATCAAAGGTTCACAAACAGCTGTAGATAAGACGGGACCAGATGAGGCTAAAGTTCAGGTATGTATAATTTAAGTTGGCCGAAGATGCCCACTGTGTGGATGAAAGCTTTAGTGTATTAAATTTGACAGACACGGTTGTTCGTTCACCTTTTATCGTTGCATAAATTTGTGCCAAGTTTAATTCATATAATACACCTTCCTTTTCTCAATGCCAATAATTTTTACAGGCTTTCTCTTCATGTCATCTTATAATTTAACAATTGCTCATATTATTGTTGTTTGCAGGAATTATTAGCTAGTACAGGTTACTCACTTGATGTGACGACAGGTCAAAGAAAATATGGAGGACCACCACCTGACTGGGAAGGACCTGCTCCTGCCAACACGGAGGTAAGGGACAGAAAACATGCAAACAAAATATAACTCTTGCTATCCAAATGTAATAGTAATTTATAATAATAATAATAATAGTAACATCATCATTATTGAAATTAAAATGTTTCACTCATCCAATCATCAGTTATATATTTTTTTTCTGATTTAAATATCTTTATCCTCTCAGCTATTTGTTGGAAAACTCCCAAGAGATGTGTTTGAATATGATCTTGTCCCATTATTCGAAAAATGTGGACGAATCTGGGACATGAGGTTAATGATTGACCCAAATACACAGAACAACAGAGGCTATGCCTTCATATCGTTTTGTGATAAAGAAGGTGCAAAGAAAGCTGTAGCAGAGGTATGTACTAACAAAATATGGTGGGTTAGTTTATTGAAAAACATCATTGGGAGACAAAAGTAAAAAATGAGTGTTGTTAGTATTGATAGTGCAATTAATATTTTTAACATTTTGGAGGGGAATACAATCATTGTTTTGGTTTCAGTTGTTGAACATAATTTGCACAGCTTGACTTGGCTTTTATTGTCATCAATATTTCAATCATATATGTTCTTCTATATTCAAAGATAAAGAGTGTTATTGTTTTGTTGTTCACTAGTGATACTGCTGTAGGATTTTAGGTGCATGGTGATTTTTTTTTATATATTATACAGAGATGTCTGGCTACTAATTCTACCGCTGTTTAAAAATTAAACCATTTTCAGTCATTTGGTTTATCTTTTCTTTTTGTTTAAACAATTTGCATGTTATTTTTGGGCATGTTTGCAAGACTTGTATATGCATTGAAATCAGGTTAGTTTCTCATTAGCTTCTTTAAACACTGTTTCTTCCTAGAAGGAATACTAGAATAACATACTGGTTTAAAAGTAAGTTGAAACCAAATAGCCTGATTTCAATGTGTTTTTCCTACATCTTATGCAGTTGGCTAAAATCTTGATACCTGTGTAGACTTTTGAGGCGTGCTTGGGATACACACATATTGCACTGTAGCCCCACCCATAATGCATATCTGATTTGTATGTCAACACGTGTCAAAATTTTCATGAATGTTATCCCATAATTGGCTTTGAGAGTGATACCTGTATGTACAATATTCGGACAACAACAACAAAAAAAATACAAAATTCTACTGCTCCTCAGCTTAATGACTACGAAATCCAGCCGAATCGAAAGATTGGCGTCACTCGATCGGTGGCCAATTGCAAGTTGTATGTTGCACCCATACCAAAGTCCAAGACAAGGGAAGAGATAATGGAGGAGTTTAGCCAACATGCACGTAAGTTACAAGGATTGCAATGGCAGGCATCTCTCAAAAGCTTGAAAATATACAAAACCTGCACTGTACTGATTTCCCTAAATTATTTGTTTCAATTGATATTATAAACCTTAATGTTTAAAGTTTCAGTACAGCCTAGGGTATTAAGTATATTTTCAGGGTATGAGTTGAACCAACAATTATCGTTGCCATTTGGTACTATCTTCCCAGCTCAATGATCATGTTATAAGGGGAAACAAGGCTATTTGTGTGAAGCATTCCACTCCAAATGTGACTCTGTACGTTGGGTCAATTCCTAAGAATAAGACACAAGAAGAGGTCAAGGCTGAGTTTGAAACGCATGCACGTAAGTCATTTGTCTACACATCAAATATTGATGATTTTGTCCCATTTTAAACAATGCATTCAACATGAAGATGTGGCACCTACAATTTTTGTTTTCTAATATCCTTTTTTTCAAGGATTCCTTTTATAAATTCTTTCCTCTTGTAGCTGGTCTGCGAGATGTTGTAATATATCTGACTGAAGACCGTAGAAAAAATCGTGGTTTTGCTTTTCTTGAATATGAAACTCACCAAGCTGCGTCTACAGCTAAAAGGAAGCTGTCTACAGGGCGTGTGAAAGTGTGGAATGGAGTTGATATTACAGTTGATTGGGCAGACCCTCAACCTCAACCTGATGAGGAAACCATGTCAAGGGTTAGTAGATTCATTACCTGTTTAAGTAAAAATGCAGATGTCCTAGATAGTAATTGATCAGCAAGTGGATCTATAGTGTACTATGCATTAGATCGGACAGTCAGTCACGTTTCTGAGTAGTAGAAATCAACCCTGGCCATCAGGTGCAAGCTCGGTGGTCTAGAGGTATGATGCCAGGCTAGTTATCTGGAGATCATGGGTTCGAGTCCCACCCGAGAACAACTTGCGATTTTTTTCGCAGTTGTTTTCAAATGTACTGAATATTCGGTGCATTTCCACGTCAGGTAGGGCAAAAAAAAAAAAATTACACCTATACATGTTTCTCCTGACGCAAATCCAGTTATTGTTTATTATTCCATCACGACAATAACAATTACTATCAAATATTTTAGTGTTAAATGACCACTTTTGTTTTCTGTAGGTCAAAGTTGTTTACGTCAGGAACCTGACTGCTGAGGCCACTGAAGAGAAGATACAGGAGAAATTCAAGGATTTTGGTGAAATTGAACGTGTCAAAAAAATTAAAGACTACTGTTTTGTGCACTTCAAGGATCGTGATGCCGCAGAAAAGGCAATAAATGAAATGAACAATGAAACATTTGAAGGCAGTACCTTGGAAGTGTCTCTTGCCAAACCACCTCAGGACAAAGATAAGAAGAAAGAAAGGCAAATGAAAATGCACATGGACAAACAAAGGTATGTTTTATAAGTAGGTACTTGCAAACAATGTTTAGTGATGCAACAATGCTTCAGATTAAGTAAGGTTGGACATATTTTCCATTTCATCTCATAGGGTATTGCAAACTTGTGTTAATTAAAAGTAATGTTCAAAGTGCAAATTGTAAAAAGCATATGAAGTTATCGAGTAGTAAATATTTTTTTTCTCGTTCACAGGGGATATGGCAGAAAGCCGTTCTTTGAGTATGGGCCAGTACCATTCAGAGGAAGAGGAGGTGGACAAGGAATGCGTGGACGTCCTCCATTCATGGGAGGAGGAGGGGGTGGTGGAGGAGGAGGCTACAACTATTTTGGTGGAGGATATGAGGAGTATTATGGGAACGACTACCGTGGTGGGTATGATGACCCATGGGCTGATGACTATTACTACGATAGGGGTTATGAGTTCGGAGGCGGTTATGGTGGTGGAGGATATGGTCGTGGCCGTGGAGGCAGAGGTGGTATGGAAGGGCGAGGTGGTATGCGTGGGCGAGGTGGAAGAGGCATGGGGGGTGGTGGTGGTGGTGGACCAAGAGGTCGTGGTGGTCGAGGAGGTGCTGGTGGAGGTAGAGGTCAGAGAGGGAGGGGAGCCCGTGGAGGACGGGGTGGTGGACGAGGAGGTAATGTTTCTGGAAAACGCAAATATGATGGCCAACCCTCAGGTGATCCTAAAAGGGGGCGTACTGGAGGACAATGGGGTGCCCAACCAATTGCTCAACAGCCACTTGGAGGAAATGACTATTGGTACAAAGACACATACGCCGGTGGATGGAATTAGTAATTTTTTGTGAATATTTGGATGTCAGTATGGAGAATGGCTGGACAAAAGGTGAAGACCTTTTATTTGTGTGGTTTGTAGCTTTTGTCCTACACACCTCCCCACCTGAAATTTTTTATACATATGAACTCCAAATTACTGTTCTTAATCATTGCCATGTAAATATACCCAGAATCAATGTGAACTTTTTTCAACAAGAACATTTCTATCACAGAGAAATAAGGACCATGAGGATAAAATTTACTTTGATTTCAGTCTTGAAAAAACAAACAACCATTATATTGAATAATGCTCAACTTGAATATAATTCATTGGACTTCTAACACGATTTAGTTGGCTACATGCCATTTTGTTATCTATGTAACATTTTAAGTGTTTATATGGTTTTTTTTTTCTATGAAAATTAATTTCTTGTAAACTTATGATATATATTACATTGTAAAAGGCATGAAAGAAAGGTCCCTTGATGTGGCTAAATGATGTCATAGAATGGGAATCCAATCATTTTAATGCGACAACGCTTTAATTTTAGACTAATTTTATCCAAATTTAGTGCAAGTAAAATTTAGTTGTAAAGATAAAAATGTAGTTTGGTGTTTAAACATTTTTGGCTTTGTTTCTCATTGATGTCAGAAAAAAAAATAATTGTAAAGTTGTCAAATTGGTGAATAAATCCTCGGTAGTAAATCTGCTTTGCTAGAACTCAAAATTTACAAATGTCTCCATTGTTTTTTTCAAGGTGTCAAATTTTGAATTTCAAGATCTGTACTAAAAGATGAAACTAAACAATTTACCATTCAAAGCAGATTTTTTAATCAAAATTTTCTATGTTGGTTTTTCTTTATGTACACATTTGCCAAAACAGTAGCTTTAGACAAAATCAAGTATTTTGCTGTGTTTTCAGTCCAAACTGACATCATGTAATTCAGTGTTATCTTAAATGTTGCTTGCCATAGAATGTTGTATGTTTGTACTAACATTTATCCCTTTTCTTTTTTTTCCTTTCCCCATTGCTGAGCCAACTGGAATTCATCCCCAAATCCTGTTGGGTCAATAAGTACTGTAATTAATAAACAAAATCCTTTAAAAGTAATTGCATGATAAATCAATCTTTTATCAGATATGTTGTTAAAAAAGTGGGCTACCAAAAACTTGCCCAATCTTCAAATTTAGAATAGTAAAAATTGTTTGTTGTATCTGTTAAGGTAAGATTGTAACTTAGTTACAAATTTCCAGCAATGGATTCCAAGTTCTCAAGTGCAATATTATTTATGGACAATATTCCAATGTTTTGGATCTCGATCAAGAACTCTGAACAAAAAATAAGAGTGAAAATACTCACCGGAAAAAAAATTGGATTTGCTGTAATATTTATTAAGTGAGGACAATTCCTAATTTGGTGAATTTATAGGCTTTTTGGTTACCCTTGATGTTGGCTTCTGTGTGAGAATATCACAGATCCAGATCTACAGGTACCAGTAGCCGGAGACCAGACTGCCTGGATAGATGATCAACAACTACTCTTGGACAGCCTTGGATGATTCATCAACTGACGACGACCATCGCCGGTGACGCCATAATATTAATAACGCCATGTTTTAATATTTTTTAATTGAAACTTAAAAAAGAAATTTATGATTGCTGATAATTTACATCAACTGATTCCCCAAGATTTTAAGAGCTGTATGTAAAACCAACTTCCATGATCAAGAATTTTAACCCTCAAGAAATAAAACAAAATTCATCTCTTCAGCTCTCAAGAAAGAACTGGATCAAAGTCTTCTGTGCATTGCAGTCAATTTTACTGCAAGAAAATTTAGTTGAAGAAGAAATCTTTTATTTAATACTGGAACTTTGCTGATACATGGCATAAAAGCTCTTGAACAAATTTGTAAAAATACAATAATTTTTATCCAAGAAAGACCTATCATTGGTACCATGGATTTGGATGGCAGTTTATGTTTGAAGAGACAGTATTTGGCAAGATAAATTACAACTTTATTATGATGCCTTATCAATCCTAATAAGTTTCTATGATGCAACAATTTACAAGTTCACTCAATTTGCCAACTCTCAAATCAGCCAGAATTATTTTGCTTTCGAAAAAATGGAATGGATTGGAGTTAATGAATGCTAGTGTTGTTGGTTTACTGCAAATTCTGGAATTTGTCTCATGACTAAAATCAACTCCAATCTTTTTATGGTACAGTACTTAAATTACACAGTATATATATCGATTCTGCTTAACGCTCTATGCGAAGTCTTTAATGGGTATAGACCTTTCCAGAGTGTCAAACTTAACTGACCATTTAAAACAAGGCCTGGAATATGTGCATGTCCTATAAATGCACATTTTTACATGCATTCACACTATCGTTTTGTGGAATCCTAGCAATAATATCCAAAGGGGCGGGGTTTAGCAGTAAGGTCCATTCACATCATCCCAGCATTTAAATAAAACTTCTTGGAGGTTATTCCATACTGTTCCCCTGGTTGACATCTACAGTATACTGTACACAGGATCAGCCTATTAATACACAAGGTTTAAATGCGACGATAAAGTCTGGTTGTATGTATGTATGAGCAAAGGGAAATTTCATCTATCCCCCTCCCCACACACACATTTTAAGACCAACATCTGATATTTTGAAAGTTAAAATATATTTAAGCTAATACCATGGCCGGGGCCACCACTTTTTGGCAGCAAAATATATAATGTCCATGCACATTTTTGTATGATCGGAAAGAAATGCAAGAAAAGAAAGAGTGGGGGCTCCCCCCCCTTT
>NW_022727891.1:1211759-1231543 GCF_011630105.1 Anneissia japonica
TGAACACTGTATAAGAATAATAGTTCATTTGAACCTGCCGATTTTTTTAATTCAGCCTAAACTCAGCAATTAAAAATACTATATTGCCTTGGTTCTTAATTTATTCCAAGTGCCAAAATATTTTTGGGGTTGATATAGTGATAGATAATTTTTGATTTGCGTTATGGACTTAAGGGGTAAGATAATGTGGCCGAAGCCCCATGCTGGCCGCAAAGACCCTCGAAGGCTTTTGGCAGTTCCAAATTCTAGGTGTGTTGCAGTACATTATTTATCATAATTACTGCAACCATAAAGATTGATTTAATAATATATGCCAAGAGAAGACGCTTCATTTTCCACTATTTTCTGCTTATTGATGATCTTATTTCTTCCTTGTGTTAAATCACAAAAACAAAAGTACAGTGGTGGATGAACCCTGTGTAAAGGAAAGTGACGAAAAAATCAGGGCTGCGGGGGCTGTAACTTGCAGGCTAATACAAACCAAATTTTCAGGGTTTTCCATTGGGGCCTGGGGCTGGCACCCCAAAATCCCCTATGTTAATTTGGCCCTGCAAAAAATACAACAGGTACTGTACTGGGTTTATAATATATCGTCTGATTTTTTTTTTTCTGTATGTGCTCAAACTCAATACTTTAAAAAAACTACGCCTTCCCATCGGCGGCACACCTCACGCGTAGCATAATGACTGTGTTCATGAAGGGCAATATTTAAAACAAATAATATAAACAATAACAAGGCAATGTACAAAACATGAAATTAAAAGGACTCTTATAGGCCTATAAAGAGCGAGATAAAATAACCAGAATTTTCAAGAGGGGAAGACCTTAAATTGGGATACCCTTCAGAAGTTGCGAAAGCTTTATACCGGCAATCTAAAAATCAAAATTTTCTGGGATTCACCCCTGAAGTAGTAAAGCGAAAATCGTCCCAGCAGTCGCATGTTTTTTTTGTATCTCCGTAACGAACTGTGTTGAGAAGAGCTCTATTTGACAGGGGTCCTGCCACCACAAAATTTGCATTCGTTGGGAACTGACGGTTGTAAGTAGCATGAGGAGGATGTGAAAAAGCCAAACAGTTAAAATTGTTGGCTCAGTACTGAGTTTTGGTTTTCACTTTATTGAAAAAAATATTCATCAAATGATTATTACTTTTTATAGTGTTATTTGTTATCAAATTTGTCCCAGGGGATATTGAAGACCATCATTTTATAATATACCACGCCAGCTCCCACCGACAACCCTCAAATGTTGGAGACAGAAATTTCATTATTTTGAATACTTCATCAATTTACATTGTTCTTCCTTAGGGTTAAGTTAACAGTTAAAACATGATTAGAATATTTCTGAGAAATTACAGTATTTAAAAAGAAGAAAAACTGAAAATTGTTATACACAAGAAGCAATAAGAAAGTTATTAAATCAAATTTTGGGAGGAATGCGAAGTTAAGAATTTATTGAATTGTGTGTATCTGGGGGAAGATTGTTGTCATTGTCAAGTGGGCTATTGCATCATTGATGCTCTTGTAATATGTAAACCTTGGTGAGGATATTTGAGCAGACCTTGCAAATGAATTTTACAAATACTAGGTAGGTCGTTTTTAGCAAATTATTGGATCACAGCAAAATCTGAAACCAGACCTTTAAAATCATGCCAATAAATAACATCTAGCTTTATTTTTACAGATAAGTATTTTGTGCAATTGGTTTACTGTGATGCACGGCTTTGGAAAAGTTGTAGGCCCTATTAATTGGTTGTCTAATAAGTTTCCATGTACACTGCTGCTGGAATTTACTGATTTCTACCATCAGATTTTGAAATCGTTGGGCAAAATGAAAATCCACACTAAAATGTTGTTTTGAAAACCATCTCTGGCGAAAGTAAACACTGTATTGAATGTTTTTTTCCCAATTTTAATTCAACAAAACACATCACTACTAATAAGCAAGTTTAGCGTCCTTTAACATTTTGTAAGATGTACCCAGAAGCCCAGTCGAGCTGCAAATTACATTTGACCTAAATATGATCATGATGACTATATGGGCACAAAAAACAAAACATTGATAGTGTGTACATAGCTCTAGGATATGCTGTACCAGCTAAACATTTTGAAAAAAAAAAAGTATTGTACAGTACACAGTATGATATCAATGCATTATTCACAAGGAAGTCTATTTCTTCCAACACTATATGAAAAGTTCACTGTTATAAGAATTTTAAAATTATGATGAATCATCATTTTGCTGCCTCGCTCGCTTCATCGACTGCAAGGCTTTCTCCCTTAGTTTCAATTCCAAATTTTCCAAATCATCGACCTCACTTTCAGATTCCTGAGGGAGAAAAAAACTTTGAATAAACACTTGGCATAACAGGTATAAAAATTGAAATTTTGTGTAGCACTATGAATTATAATCTATTCACGAAACTCTTTCACCCTGTGGGTGTTCTTACAAAAGGCTGTGGGGTACATAAATACAATTATTGTACTGTAAATGCGTTGTTTCATCAGATGCCTCTGAAATAGGTACCACACTATTGCAGGGAATATGGGACAATTTTTTTTTTTAAACCATTTTTTTACAGATTGAATAAATCGACGATTACACTAAAGATGAATTCAGATCTACAGCTGTGCTGGAGCTAATAATTCCCCAATAAAAACAAGTCTACATAGATTGGTATGAAAAATGAAGCCATGGGGACTGAAGGGCCCTGGTGGAGGCCAGGGGAGACAAAATTTTTTTTGGGGGGAGGGGGGAGAGTAGGGCCTGCACGCAGTAGCGGCTCTAGGATATATTTTCTAGGGGGGGCTAAGTTCTCTGACGGGGACTTGAGCTCGTGGGCTCGAGCTGGGAGAGGGGGTTCCCTCCCAAATCTGATTTTTTTTAAAGAATATCAACCTATAGATGGCTGAAAATGGCACTCGGACTGTGACAGACATGTGTTGGCTTGGTGTGGGCCTATTTTTATATGCTTTATGGTCTGAATGCCCGACGAGCTCTGTCCGGCAGCTAGGGCTTGACCTGCCCGGTGGGGGGCTTAAGCAACCCCGCTGGCGCCGCCACTGCCTGCACGGTGCAATTTTACTTTACACTAGAATGTATGTTGAAATCATCGGCATCGTAAGGGCTTGCAGATAAGGTATTGCTGGTATTGATTAAAAGTTATATTCCGCCACTTGTACTAATGTACTCACATTAGCTACTTGAGCTTTCTTGGATTTTTTATGCTTCTTGTGTTTTTTGTGCTTCTTATGTTTCTTGTGCTTCTTTTTATCTTTCTTCTTTTCTACTGCAGCCTGTAAAGAATGTTAACATTAATTTACAATAACATACATAGCAATGAGAAGACAAAACTTATCCTTTCCCCAGTATTATCTGATGAACGATAGTAAAAAAAAAAAAGAACGATAGTAAAAGTATTATCTGATGAACGATAGTAAAAAAAAAAAAAAAAGAACTATAGTAAAAAAAAAAAAAAATGATGATGGTAAAATCTTCATTCTGTCCAGTGAGGCACAGAACCCCTGGCAGGGTAGAAGCAATCATTTCACCCTTATAGGGAACACAGTTTTCAAGCTTTGCTCTTACATGGTCACACGACTTGTAGAAGTGGGTCCGAAACAAGGGGTAAATTGGGGATGCTGTCCCTGACTCCCCCCACCCTCCCTCACTGTTAAGGACGAGGGAAATAATAATAATAATATTTATTTGGCAATCATCATGTACAATTTAAGCCCGGAGTGAGAATAGGCACAAGCCCAAACAGATACTGCACTCACTCCACCTTATACAAAAATGAACTAACACCAATCAAGTTTTGTAATTATACAAAAACAAAAATATAAAAGCACTAAACAAAAAATTACAAACAAAATACAATAAAGCAAGCACCCAGAGCTGCCTATCCCTTAAGATTGATTTGGAATGCTTGTTGAGGAATCTCTGGTACCGCCACTGGTTAAGTTTAGTGTCCCCTCACTATATTCTTCAAATATTATACAGGTGGCCGAACACTAAAAAATACATTTTGATTCCAAAAATTTATTGCAGTCCACATTTCTTTGCCATTCTAAACAATATACTCTCTCCCCTTGACCCTCAACAGGGGTTTTACTTCGACAAGAAGCCCCTCAAGTTTTGGGGGTTTCATATCGGACTTGTTGCAACCCCTTGTCGGCATATTTCTTGAGCCACTACTTCATAAGGGTTGCCATCCCAAAAACAGCATCAGTGACCGAAAAAATTGACAAATGACTGTTTAATATATTCTTATTCTCCACATTGCAAGCTTTCAAATGATGGGTCATTTAATGGAATCGACTTACCATTGCCAAAGTTAAGAGTAAAAGTATTGTGGCTTGTACTAAAGTATATACTACTGCAACATTATGCTAATTACAGTACTCTGGTTTTGGAATGGCAAGCCTCATATGTTACGAATTACAATATTTACCTTTGGTGAAGCACTGCCTGCCTTGTTTTTCTTTACTTTTATTGGTGTTTGCTGAGAATCGTTTACATCTGAATCATTCTCATTCTGATCAGGACTACTAGAATCTCCATCTGGCGATGACATTTTCTGCCTCTTTTCAGGTACTTTCTCAACTCTCTTTTCACTAGCCTTCCTTTTTTTGTCTGATACTTTTGCTTTTTCAACAGAGAGGGAACGTTTCTTTTCAACAGGTGTAGGCTCTGGACTGCTGCTTGACTGCCTTTGTCTTGGCGGTGGTGATGGACTCCTATTTGTTTTTTTCATAGGAGATTGTGTCTTGTGTTGGTGTGGGCTGCTCTTTCGTCCAGACCCTGATTGTCTTTTTGGACTTTGTGTACGTCTGGATCTTTCTGGTGATTCTTGACGACGTTCTCGGTCATGTCTTCTTTGCGGTGATGGACTTCTGCGACGCCGGTCTGGAGAAGGACTTCTCCTGCGTCTGTCAGGTGAAGGACTCCTTCTGCGTCTGTCAGGTGAAGGACTCCTCCTGCGTCTGTCAGGTGAAGGACTCCTTCTGCGCCTGTCAGGTGAATGTCTTCGATTTCTATCTGGTGATGGACTCCGTCTAAAGTATGAATCCATGGGGCGCCTAGAACGCTGTATTATCGGGCTTCGACGTCTAGGTGGAGATCTGTACCTGTAAACCGGAGAACGCCTTGTCCTCACAGGGGAATACCTACGTCTTGGTGAAGGAGATCGCTTTCTTGGACTTGGTGTCCTACGTCTTCTAGGACTTCTTGAATGAGGCCTGAGGTATTAGAAATAACAAAATTGCTCAATTTTAGGGGAAAAAACGTGTAATCAGACGTCTGTCTATGGACAATTCCGCCAAACACACAATAACAATGAATACAATACAATAATAAATGTTAACTATAAGACACCAGATACACTGTTGGAAAATGCAATTTGTAGCTCACAAAAAAATTCACATCAAGAAATCTAATGGAAAACACAAAATCAATATGTAATTTTTCTCGATCTTGTGGAAATAAAGTTCATATATGCTCCCTCCACCATGAAAAAATTTAAATTTTCTTTAACTTTTATTACACCCTCCACTCCTCGGAAATCTCCAAAAATAAGATATATATATTTTTTCCTTAATTATATATATTTAAAGCATTTATCAATCTCATTACTACACTATTTAATTCATTAATAAAATTATATTTTTATTTTCTCCTCTGTCTAGATGGTTTTGGCAAAATCATTTTGCTAAATGATAAAACAAGATTTAATTTTTGTTTCTGCCCTGCTTTGATGTTTAAAAGTTTACTAACCTGGCCATCACGATAAAACTATAACGCCTTTTGAAAGTAATTTTATGCTGTTCTCAACATTTACAATTTTATAATACAGTAATACATAATGGGAATTTATTTAACACCAAAAACAAAAATACCCCCAACCCCTAGGAACAGTAAGTAAAAAGCCAAAAACTTACTCTTCTCGCCTTCTAGGAGGGCTCCTCCTTCGTCTAGGTGGTGAAGCAGATCGACTTGATGATTTCGATTTCCTTGCTCTACGGCTTTTTGCAGGTTTCTCGTCTTCACTATCTGAGGAGCTGCTTGATGAATGCCGTCTGTAAATCCTCTGTGGGAATCTGCTCTTTTTAGGAGATGGCACCTTGGATTTGTCAACTGAACTATCCGAGTCACTATCACTTTTTGTTTCTTTTTCAGCTACAGTTTCACTTGTCTGCATAAAGAAAACACAAAATCAATAGTAATTACAATTAGAAAATAAAAGATTAAATTGTTCAATTTTTTTTAAATCAAATTTTGAATCAATGTTCCAATAAAGAGTAGATTCAAACATCCTGTTTTAGCAGAAAAAAATCCTTAAATTGTTTACAATGCCAAATTAATGGTCGATACAAAGAATTAGGAAGAACAGGGAGCTTTCGATTGCACGACGACGGTCGTGTAATATAATGACGTCACTAAAAGTCATCTGCGCATGAAAGTACATTAAGTTCTTCTCGTCGCATGGATTCTAGGACGCAATTTGGCCAAATCTATGTATGCAGAGAAAGTAGGATGGTCACGCATGAGTGATTCCGTTCTAGCGTCACGTAAATCAAAAGCTCCCTACTGTTTACTTGTGGAATTGTAACTTGGTGAAAACATTAAAAGCTAATAACAAAAGCTAGAAAAAACTACAAATAGATTTCCGCTCGTCTGTTGATTGTGTAAACTGAGAGGATCATCATTAAAAACAACTGCACGCGCCCTATCACATTACATGCTTTATGAAATCGCATCAGCCAACCATTGTTGGTGCAGTATGTGCCAAGATTTAGCATTGAAATATATTGAAAATTATTCTAAATTGATTTATCGATTTATTGCATATTATGCAATACATTGAGAAATTTTTATTAATGGGAAATCAAAAAATACTAGCTCGGTCTCTGGTAGACTGACCTACATTCAAATTTGCAAGCCATTATTGGGACCTTAAGTGAAAGTAAAATCATAAGTTCAACTGTATAAATGGTTTTTCCATACATGAATTACTTAATTTAAACGTAAGCATTACAGTATCATTAAAACTGCGTGTTTACAAATCATATTTAAATAGGAATGATATTTTACTTTGGAAGCTGCTTGTTCTAACTTCTGCTTATAATGAGCTGGAGGGGGTGATGGAGACTTTTCTGCCAGCACTGGTTTAGGTTTTTCCACTTTTGGCTCATTCTTTGCACCTGCTGTTTGTGGAGTGCTAGAATCATCAGAATCAGAGGAGCTTGATGAGGGTTTCCTGTCTACAAACTTCTTTTTCGGCTTTGGAGTTGGCGATCGAGAGCTACTAGATGAAGAGTCGGAACGAGATGCTGAGGAGTCTGAATTTGATGGTGATCTACGACTTCTGCAGAAGAAAAAATATATTTATTAATAAATTAACTTATGTGTCCTATTTCAATTTTCACTGAGGCCTGGAGACCCGCAAAAGGGAGGATCAACATGTAACAGATGCATTGTCCCTTATCCCCACATTATGCTCATCTCCTTGAGCCTCGCATGAGGTGGGGCGCTAGCTGGGTTTGAATTGGGGTCCAAACAAGAAGTGAAAACGTTAACTCTCAACCAATCACTCACTAGAGGAACAATTTTGCAAAAAATTCACACTTCTCTCTATATCTACCATCATTATTATTCACCATTACATAACATACTTTCTAACTGGTGGTGACCGTTTCCTCCTTACGGGCGAAGGACTATCAGATGGGCTTCTAGCAGGCCTGCGACGTGGAGATGATCGCCTTCGTGGAGAAGGTGCTCGTCTACGTGGAGATGGGCTCCTCTTCCGTAATGGTGAAGGTCTCCTATGGGGAGAGCGCCTCCTTGGTGATGGCCTCCTTGGAGATGGAGATCGTCTTCTTGGCGACCTTCTTCTTGGTGGTGTACGTCTCCGTGGTGACCTTCTGGGAGATCGTCTTCTTGGTGGTGTTCTTGTCCGATATCGTGGAGATGACTTTCGACGACGAGGAGAAGGTCGTCTTGGGCTGCGAGATCTCCTGGATGATCTTCTTCTAGGCGATCTGTGAAAGAAAATCTTACAAAGTTATTTTACAATAATTTGCTTATTACCTGCAACTGATTTTCTACTTCAGTGAATAAGCGGTAATGATTAAAATTTAAAACATGTCTTCTGACTTACCTAGATCTTGTCCTACGTTTACGCCTATCACGACCTTTAGAGGAACTACGAGAGGAACTTGACGAACTTGAGCTGGGGCTTTTGCGCCTTCTGTTTCTTGTCCGTTTAGAGTTGTCATCATCACTGTCAGCATCTGATCTAAGTATCAAGCAACAAAGACTTTTTCAAAAATATGCAATTGGATATAATGTACATGTGCTATACATTGCTAATACCAACCAATGGAAGCAGTCAGCAATTGTTTTTACCGGATGACCTTCTCTGCACGAGCATAACAGTTTTTCCCAATACATGTTCTTGATTGTATTAAATAATGTTAAAAATTGTTTGTATATAATGTATTTTCACATTACTGTTCAAAAAAAAAGTTTATAATAATAGCAATATTTACAATTATTTAAATCACAGGTAAATATAGAAACAATATTTATCAATTTACATTTATATTTAAATAAGAATCGTTAATACCTGGCTTTTCTTTTTATCTGGCCAACAGGTGGTGGAGATGGACTTCCCTTTGCCTCATTCTTGGGAGAAGGTGGTGAGCGCGATCTCGACTTCTCTTTTCCATCGCCCTCTTCATCATATTTTTTTGGTGGATCCCAGTCCCACTTTGCTGGTCTTGGGGTTATTCTGCTGAGTGTAAACAAGACAAAATTGAACCACCAATCGATATACACCACAATATTTTGAAACACTGCTATGTTAAGTCAGGGTTTGAATTTCACAGCACCGACAGCAGTTGTATTAGAAAGGGCATTCCACTGCTGTTGTAAATCCCAGGCTTGACAGCAAGCTTTTTGCTATTGAGTAAGCTTATTGAGTTACCTGACCCAGCAATGGATGGATTGTACATTTATAGAATAGGCCTATTCTTACAACAATTTACGAAGCTTGTTGCTGTAGAAGAAGAATAAATTGGTTAATTGGCAACGGTCCACATAATGCAGGGGTACCAAGTCTCCCAGAAGTGGTGGGAGTTTCCTGGAAGCCCTCCCGCCAGCAAGCAAGAATCTCCCGGAAAGTAACCCATCTCCGCAAATTCACGATATTTGCATGTTTCTACCAAATCTTAATACTGTATTATTAGTTGGCTCCTGGATGTCAGTGCCAATGGGTATTACCATCCACAGCAGGCTTATGCTGTTAACCTGCGTGTGGTGACCCGGCTACAACTGTTCCAGTCAACTGAAAACAGCAACTAGAATCCATTATATGAGATTATTCGCTAAAGGAAGCTACATTAAGACCTCTGTAGCTCCTGTGATTAAGGATTCACACAAACGAACCATCCACAGCAGAATATATTTAGATGTGTTAAGAAAGCTCATTTAAACAGATTTCCTAGATGTGAATTCTTCCAACTTGGGACGCCTGCATAATGTAACTATTAGCACTGGTACTTTTACCACAAACTCTCCTACAGAACGTTACTTTATTGTATGATATTCAGCTTTTGTTTCTTCTAAATCTAAATTAATAAAACTCGTCTGGGAGCATCATGCACATTTAAGTGAGACTTGTGGTCTGTCAGGTTGTATGAGTTGCAAGAATTAATACCACCTCATGCACATTTAAGTGAGACTTGTGGTCTGTCAGGTTGTATGAGTTGCAAGAATTAATACCACCTCAACATACAAAAATACTAAACCATTAAATATTCTAACATAACAAAAAAAAAAACAATGAGAAAAAACAAAGCAATTAACTAAAGGCAGAGGAATCATTTAAACTGCTCCTTTTTCTGGCATGTTCATGCCCAGGTGAGCTCTGGAGGCAATGGCACCTGACTAGTTTAAACTGATAGCTATTTATATCACATCAGAATGGGCAAATTAGTAGAATGTTGCCAAAATGTTGAAAAGACAAACAACTGATTAAATAGCTTACTTTTGTGGTGATTTAGATTCTGCGTCATCACCATTTGCATTTGCTTTATCATCATCATCTTTTTTCTCATCATCATTTTCTTTTAACTTTTTATGCCTTTCTTTCTCCTTGTCTTGCTGTCTTTTTAATCCTGCCTGAATCTGTTCTTGTTCCATCTGAGCATAAAAAACAAAAGCCTTAACTTTAAGGTTGATATCATTCATTATTTTGTAAAATATGACTTAAGTTAGCAAAATCGAAGACTTTTCAATTATTTTGATGTAAATTTAACCATATAACAATGAAAACATCAACAGTTCATAAAAACATCAGTCTTTTTACAAAGTAATATTATAATATCTACCTGTCTTTTTTTTATCTCTTCTTTCTTTTGTTCCAGGAAGGCAGCTGGTATACCAGCGATGTTCTCCTGTGCACTCAGCAACAATTCCCAAAGGGCTTCCATGAACTTGTTCGCATTCTTTGCATTTAAAAACCCAGTCAAATTAATCTGCATAGTTTTTGGGTTTGGAACCTGGACAAAAAGATAGAAGGAATGTTAAATATTGCCATGTAAATTCAGTGATCTGAATACTCTTAGCGCATTGAGGCAATTTTATTGTGGAAGGCGCTTTAAATAATATACAGTACTACCACTACCATACTTCCAAGCCAATGAAAGGAACCAACCCACCAAAAATAGGTTTGAATTATATAATTTTAATCCTATAGTATAAGGAATACAGGGATTTCTAATGTAGATTTATAAATTGTTAATGTCCAACGACATCATAGAGTGAAGACCTGCTCTAAAGTAAATGACCAAGTTTGTATACATTCAAACCTCTCATTTATGTACACCTTAGGACAAAGTAGTTATTTAATAAATCAGAATCAGATGTCAACACAAGCAAACGATTGATCTCGTTCAACACAGTGAAAATGGAATAAATATATTTTAAAAGTTTTTGGAATATGTTGTTATTAGGAGTATTCTAAATCAGAGGTTTAACTGTCGTGGCACTTACCTTGACTGCCGGGGCATCACCAGAGAGAATGTTTTGACCGATCTAACTACTTTATATCAACCCTCATTGGTGCATCATGACTGTGTTTTATTGGTAAATATATAATTTTCTTAATGTGTTCTTAAGGATATAAACCAATTCATCGCTCAACGAATCTGCCACGTTGGACATCGCTTAGCGCATCTCTTGCTAAAATATAAATATCTTTCCTTCAACATGATACACCAAAAAGATTAACACATAGAAAGAAGATGTGTAAACTTTTGTTTATTTGTTATGATTAATGGATGACATAGACATGGTTTCCTATTACTGAATTTTTCCCATTAAAGATATTTTGTTCCTCAAGAACTGAGATTATATCTTTAGAAATCCTCTTTACTTGGTGAAGTAATCACTATACAGCTGAAATTGGCTAAATTGGACGATAATCAGCTGGACGGTTTTCATTAGCTCATAATTCGTGCTGGATGATATGGAAGGATTTTAATAATAATTAACAACCGACAACTACCAGTCAGTTCACATATTCTACAACATTTACCAGTAATTACCAGTATAGTATCTACACCTCATAAGTCATGCACTGACACATATTATCCTCACATAATGTACAAACCACTCAGCGTTATTCATGGAACGAAAGAGATGCGTGGACATCCGTGCTTAAATAGGCTGGTGCCGTGCCTCAGGTGGTAGTGCGCGTGTGGCAGCATTTTCCCTGAGATTATTTTAACATTTTATCTGCATCGGGAGATGAAACAGTGGTAATCAGTGGCATTGTCGACAATTTAAAAATATTAATTATTTCGTAAGTTTAATTTGGTATCATTCATTACTTCTGTATTTTTCAATTATGAAATTAGTTTCTAAACATTGAATTTGAAATATGCAATAATTTAATTATATTTCAAATTAAAATTTAACGTAATTGCGATTGCTTAGAAGGGGGTTCTAAGTATTCTTGGCAGCTTTATTCCAGTTTAGGTAAATTTTAGCTATTATTTTATAAAATATATTCAATATAATTATTCTCTAATTGTCAGCCAAATCTTTGGAAAAAGAAATTAAATTGATATAATTAATTACAATGCATTGAGGTGATAGCTCTTTAAGTTATTCAATGCATTTATTGTTGACATTTTCATCTAAAAAATAATAATTGAAAAATATCTGAACCTGTAAGAAAATATACAATCAACAGTACACTGATAATGTTGGAAGAAATGGATTTTTGTTGTTAATTATCTAAGGCTTACCTTGTATGAGATATCAATGAACCAAAAAAACAAAAAAAATTATTACCAGGAACAAATGAACCAAAGCAGAAGCTAGAATTCTATTACAAGTCTTTACTAAATCACTTACTAAAGCCTGGTTTTTATAAATATAATTTAACTACAGATAGTGAAACTAGAAGGTCTACCAATTTGTCGCTCACATCACAAACTACTAAACACAAATCAATGAAAGTAGATTGTATTAGTTCTTGAAAACAAAGAAGTTAAATTAAGCGTGTATTGGTTGTCAAGCAATTTTGTATTCTTTACCACACCAAAGTAGTGTAACAACAGCGTGTTTTTTAACACACATTATTGTTTTCACAAACTAACACTATCTATTTTTATGTGTTAGTATGAGATTTTTGCAACAAATTAATCTTGGATATTGCATACATAGACATTGCCATTTGCTTCATGTTGGGATTCAGAGAGCTAACTTAAGTTTTTTTGCAAGTTTATTTAAATGCCTTGAACATATATCGCCAATTTATCCATATACAGTATTAAAGTTAATGGGAAACTTGCACAACTGCAAGACAGTATTTTTTGCATGAAGGACAGGATATTACCAAAGCTGTAATATTGGTTACATGGAATCCAGTCTATTGCCAATTTATTCATATACAGAAATTTAATGGAAAACTAGCACAACTGCAAAAGACAGCATTTTTTTGCATGGAGGACAGGATATTACTACAGCTATAGTATTGGTTACATGGAAACCAGTCCATTGCCAATTTATAGATATACAGTAATCTAATGGAAAACTTGCACAACTGCAAAAGACAGTATTTTTTGCATGGAGGACAGGATATTACCATAAGCTTTAGTATTGGTTACATGAAAACCAGTCTTTTCTCAAAAAACAAATCTTGCTATTATCATTTACACCAATGTTCTTTTGCAGTCGCTGATTGACAGGGTACAGTACTGTTTATTAAGAACACTGCACCTAATGATTATTGGACATTTAGTCCACATGAGCTGGGGTGGTAGGCCAGACATCAGCATCTTCTTGAAGATTGTTCTGCTTGGGTTTTTTTTTATTAAGTTTACTTTACAAGCGGTTATTCAAAATAAACAAATCATTGGTGATGTTGGTAGTCTATGAGTGGATACTTGCCTGGATAAACCGACTAACAGGTCTCAAGCTGAGTGTCATACCTGTTATACCACGGAGACCTACTAGTCAGTTTATCCAGTTAAGTATTCACAAAGTAGATCAAGATGCTTTATTCATCTGGATGTGGTATGTCTTTTTACCTACGTCTTCATATGTTATGCCATACTAGCAATGTTTATGCTGTATAGCATGGCAATATCATCCATGAACGTCACTCCACTCAGTGTAGTTTCTTACCTTTATTGTATTGCTGCCATATGTTAATCATTTAATCAGTTTCACGATCTGTCGTCCTAATTTTTAGTTGGTTCAGATTTAATTAATTCATCCTTCTACTACACCTGTTTCAATTGAATTCACCATCCTGTGATTGGCTGTTATGTAGCACAAAGCCTCACTTCCGCTGTTACACCTAACAACTAGCATGTATTGTGCATTTGGGTGTAATGATAGATGTCAGACCAGCCACACCTTTTTTGTTTCTGTTTCAAGGAATTTGGTAGTTTGTATGCATTATTAAAGACTATTACAATACACTAATCAACACCATCCTACCTTGTTATCAGGTTTACACAACAACGAATTAAGAGCACTAACATTTACAAATCTTTAATAGAATATACTTTTATATTTAATAGAATATTCAGATACAGGGTAGTAGCACATAATCCCATGCACACTGAAACAAAAGTTTCATATCTAATTGGAAGAATTATTATACTGTATCTGTGATTTGCATTTCCTGAAACCAAAACATTGAAACATTTTGAGCTTACCTCATGTATCCAACTGTACAGAAGCATACCACATTGTTATTCTTATAGTGGCAGAAAATGTTCTCAGACAAATATCCATTTCTTCATGAATTGTAAAACAAATAAATATTAAAAATTTGCTTTTTTAGAATACAAGATAATGTATTTAATTATTATGAAAAACTGGTTGGTAAAACCTGGTAATAATTTCAATTTTAGTATTATAAATTTTGCAACAGTATCAGTGCTAAATAGCTATAAAATTAACTATAAAAAAACTTTAATGAATAATAAAAAACTTGGTATTTCGAATACAAGTTAAAAATTATACTTTACCTCCTCTTCTAACTGATTAAATATGAAGCCAATGAGAACCTCGTCTTCAACATCAAGAATTTCTGTAATTTTTCTTGTTATCCATGGCTTGATTGTGTCCAAGTTCACCTTGCTCATTAGCACCTATCCAGTAATTAGAAAATGATTAGAAAATGAACAAAATGTTAAATAATAAACCTTCTATAAATGATTTGAATGTACAAACTTAAACAGCACAAGCTAAACTGGATTTATTTTCACAAACACAAATTACTTTTATCGTGTTTGCTCATGTGAGCAATGAACTATTAATAACAAAAACATTTTTATAATACTGTAGGAGGTGAATTATTTTCCCATCCATGTGATTTAAAAAAAGATGGGCCATTTATTTTATCTCTGACCTCTTTATGAAGAGTTCAAACATACAATGTATGTTCACACTGTTAAGATAAATAGTTAAGATTCACCAATATATATGTGTCACATGACATGATCATACCCATATCAGTGGAGGGCCCCTCCTAAATTTTTCAAAAAAAAAAAAAAAAATTGAGGAAAAAAGGAAAAATTCTACTCAAATTTTGAATATAAGAGCACCGTTTCTGGTGCATAACCATACATCTTCTTACCTCAGCCCCAACCATGGTGGGGCTGAGGTAGTATAGACCCTTCATCTGTCCCTCTCTGGGCCCCCTCTATTTAAAATTCCTGGATCCACCACTGCATATAATGGCCAAATCACAGATAGTTTATTGCAACAAAGTGTTGACAGAGCATTATGTACAGTAGGATTTGCAGGGTTGTAGCTTGTGAAAACTAAGTGAGGGTGATAGACATTTTGAGGGTGGGTGTGTGATCACATTGGTAAACTCTAAATAATAAGAGTGCATTTTAAGGATGGAAAAGTGGGTAAATAACGGTGGGTGGAAGAGCCATGAAATTAGATTTAGACTGGGTGGAAAACGTCAAGGCTGGATGGCCCCGCCCACCTAAGCTACATCCCTGGGTTTGGGACACATACTCATTGAAAGTTTTGCACTTTACACAAGCAAACTTGCTTGTGAAAGGTGAAAGGTGAAAAGGCAGTGGCCCAAAAAAGGCAGAATGAGGTGAATAGATTTTTTTTTCTATTTTTCCTTATTTTTTGCCCTAATATCATTACATAACAGAATAAAATATCTTACTCTCTTCTCTAAAATATCGGAAAACTTCATCTGCTTCATTAACTTTTTCTGTTTGTTTGCAAAACGATTATCTTGATCAGCACTTGTGCCCTGGTGAAAAAAAAAAAACTTTGGTTTTTAAATTCTATTTTTATTAAGCTACCAGCAACCAATGTAACTATCGAAATACTGTAGAGGCATAAGACATGATAATTTATACCGTTAGACTCTGGTATGCATTCCCACCCCCNTGATTTACGATCGCTTGGTTAAAATGGCTGTCTCTTATACACATCTAGATGTGTAATTTGGATCCGTGCTGCACAACATTGTTAAAAACTAAATGGATTTGTGTGGAAAATCGCTAGGAAAATATGTGCACAGTAATACACTGGTTTATACTGAGATAGGCCAAGGCCTAATTTTCGAAAAAAGTCTGCACAAAAATCAGCTGTTATTTTCTGAAATGCACAATGGATTTCTTGGCCAATTTTTGCACAGAGGATAATTTTCCATGCAGACCTTATTTGACAGTCTGAAAATTCTGTCCATTTTATCCGCAAAAGAGTTTAGCACAATGTATACCTAGGCCTATTTCTAAGTAACAGCTTGATAATCAGTAAATATGGGCGGAGTTGTTTGGTTAGTATTTGCTCTACCTACAAGGCCTATCTAAGGCCTAGGTTCTACTTACTAGCATAACTCATCTACGAAGAAATGCCTAGGCCTAGGGTAAGTCGCTGATTTTTGACATACCCGGTTAAAACTACGTAATTTTTGGACTTTTGGACAATAGAATTACAGGAATCTAATTTTAACAGATGCATGTAACTCATACTTTCCAACTACAAAATCATAAAATTAAATTGCATCCTGCCTGTAAAATGAAATCATTCTTTTGCAGATTTTACACTAGTTTTCGACACCCCTCGGAAGTCTTAGCCCAGCTTTCGACCATCAGTTTTCGACAGTCAGTGCTATTTTCGCAATTTTTATCTTTTGGAAATACAAATTTATTCGCCTAACTATAAAAGAAATGTTAAATAATAGTTAATTTCAAACTGTTTCACTGTAAACTATCTTTTTACTATAATGAAAGTATATAAATTTAGACCAGTTTGTGATCGCATGTCTTACAAAATGTAGGGAAAAATGCCTACTTTGCCATTTTGGTTTTAGGATACTTTCTATAATTTCATATTAACGATAGGATGTCGAATAATAACCCTAACCTTTGTTCTGTGACCTAACCTCTCTCTTCTTATTTGCTACTGTAAGCCATGTGACAGCAGCCATGTTTTGATCAACGTTTTTAGAATCAAATTTTCTTTCGGATAAATATAAACTTGGAATAGATTTTTCCACTCCAAGGTAATTAATTTTAGATGTAATATGACAACATATTCTTATTCTCCCTTGGGAATATCGTATTTCATAAAAAGTTTAATTCATAATTTTTTTTTTAAAGTTGTTTTTTGAGGACAGTTTTTGTTCGAGGGTCAGTGCTTCATACTGTTTACATCGTAAAACAATATCATTTTACCAGTGGCATAGAAATGGATAATTAGAAAATCTTATTAAATCTGGGGGTCGGGAATTGGGGGAAGGGGGAGGCGCGAAAACTAACGTAGGTCGAAAATTAGCGACTTACCCTGGCCTACTACTAGTTCTTGTCTAATACCTCTTTTACACTGCCAAATCCCGGGTGCATTTCCCATTCACATCGAACGAAAAAGTCCGGGTTGATCCCGAGTTGCTCCCATTTTACACTGGCAACGAACTCGGGTTCAAATACCGCCCTCAGTTTTTGTTGCAATGGTGATCAAAGATCTTATAAACACAAGATAGCGTTCTCCGGGATTTACGCGTGCAAATTCTGTAATAAGGCATGAATGGCGCCCTCTTGCTAAATTGGAAACTTTTGACCCTTGACCGCTCTGATCTGACCATACACTGTGAACAGGGAACAGGAACCATCTCAGATCCATGGCAACAGATAGGACGCCCTCTTCCAAAACTTATTACTTTTTCTCTTCGGTAATAGCGCATGAATGGCGCCCTCTTGCTAAATGGGAAACTTTTGAACCTTGACCGACGCTTCTATTTGTTGCGCGTAAATCGCGGAGAACGCTATCTTGTGTTTATAAGATCTTTGATGGTGATTATCACTTTGCTAGAGTTCCTCGTCGTCATAAAGCCACAAATTGTCAATTATTAAAGCAATGTACTTGCAGATTGTTTTTAAATTATGCGAATTAAATCAGCAGTTTTGATATCAAGTCTATACTGCAGCGTAGAGGGTTTAATTTGACAAGTGTCTAGGTCTAGCCCGTTGTAGTAGGCAAAGTATAGGCCTATCTGACCACGCTGCGGTAGGCGCCCGGTAAGGACTAATTCCGGAATCAAATTCGGTGCTGTTTACACTGGCGACTCCGGAATGCACCCAGGTTGTCCTACGCTGAATGTGTCCCGCACGTAACTCCCTGAATGTTTGAAAACCTGAGTAAGACTTTTTGACATTTACACTAACCACAACTTGGGAGATTTTAAGCCGGGTATTGGAAAATCCCAGGTTATGTCTGGAATTTTGCTTGCAGTGTAAAAGGGGTATTTAAAATTTTAGTAACAACTTGATAAGGCCAAGTAAAAAAAAAAACATGTTTCACGTCCGGCTTTTTTTTTAAATTGAGGAAGCGGCCTTTTTTATTTTTTATTTTTCAAAATGGCCGCCATTCTACAGACTTGTTGACATTTCCCGTCTAGTTTTGTTCAACATATAAAATTTAGGAATCATTGTTACTGTATACAATCGGAATGTTCCCGATGTTACGTCTCAGACGTCTTCACATGAAACTATTCCATACAATCTGACATAGAGGGCCAGTATAGCGGGAAATTCCAGAATTCATCGGAAATCATCGGCCGTATTCGATTGGGACTTTCGTGCTCTGCTCAACGGAAACTGCTCAACGAAGTTAACGCTCAGAATTTATCGTTGAGTTTTCTACTCAACGGGATAACATACTCAACATATAGTCCCAATCGAATACGGCAATTGTATGCATGACAAACGCACTCTAGTGAAGTGAACTCGAGTTTTGCCGCCTTACGCCCAGAGTAGGCGACGGCCTAGCCTAGAGATATCGGGCTAGCCTAGGCCTAGCCTAGGTAGAGATATTGGGCTAGCCTAGGCATAGCTTTACTATACGAAAGGTTAGACGAAGATATTGCACTATTTTAGGCTAGGGTATATTTTAGGCCAGGGTATTTATTTTCCAACATTTAATTCTAAATTTTCGATATATTTTTTCTTTATTTTCATGAATTTTCCAAAAATAAAAAAATAAAAAAAAAATCAAGGCGGGCGAAAAAAACGATACGGGCGGGGACGCGAAACATGTTTTTTTTTTTATTTGGCCTAATCAGTAAACTAAATATGGCCCTATGGGCGGAGTTGTTTGGTTAGTATTCGCTCTACCTACAAACAAGGACTAACTAAGGCTTAGGTACTACTTAGCATAACTTATCTACGAAAAAATGCTCTCTCAGAGGAGCCCTGCCAAGAATGTTATTCATTATTGTTAGGCCTGGTGGTGTATCCACCGTCCATGCCACCACCTCGTTGTGCAGGTCATCAATTCACGCGTGGATCGTCGGGCTCTGCAGCTCAGGGATTTTTAGCAGCCTAAATACACTCAAAAACATGCTTTACCGACAGATACTACTAACTAAATTATATCATGCTTAAGCCTGATTATCAACACATGATTATGTTGCTCATTTTATCAAAATAACGTAAGATTACAAGTGAAATATGGTAATATACTAACTCTGAAAAACCCTGCATCAGCCATTGCTTGGTCCTCCTGTTGATCGCCGATACTACGTTCGGAATCGTTCGGGGAACCTGTCGATCTCTACCGGCGTGGCGCGTCATATCCGGTCCAGGGGGTGAAACTTATGGAACGCCGTTACTGCCTTTGGTGGCTCTTTTCCGTTCGGCGCATTTGCTATTCGGCCCTTTTAACATTACGTTCGGTGCTTTTACATTACGTTCGGTGCTTTTTACATTACGTTCGGTGCTTTT
>NW_022727891.1:1231899-1243182 GCF_011630105.1 Anneissia japonica
TGATTTCTCAAATATCATTCTTTAAACAGCTCTATGTTTAAATGCTTGTAACTTTATCAGGAAATGTCTGATTTCAATTATTCTCTCATTTTACTGTTTAACCCTGTATTAATAACTAAAAATCCATTTTTGCGACAAATGACTGGTTTGGCTGTCTTTTCCACTTTTAGGGTTCAATTTTAATAGGTTTTATTCACAAAATGTTCTCTTCACAATGAAAGATGTGTATAAGAGACAGGGTCTGCAGTCTGAGTCTCAAACTCCTAATATCACTTTCAAGAATCCCATCTGCAAATACTGCCCTGACCCCACAATAACACTTTTAAATGTTGTTTTTATACAATAATATAAATAGCAAAATTAATGTATCAGTGTTGGAACTGATTATGGAGTACTTTATCAACACTGTGAGGAGATTGTTAACAGAATACTTTATTTTGTGTTTCACAGCTTGTGTGTTTCACCGGTTCATGCCTGCAAAACAAAGTCCATACCCCAAAAAAAAGGGAAAGCCCAAAGTTGGACTAGGAAAATGGTTTGCTTATCCAAACCTGATGCTGATACAACCCCTAGGTCAGAAGAAAAGCAGCTATTAATTGATGTCGGGCTAGGTGAGAAAACGGTATTTATACCAGATATCAATATAAGTCCGGAGCAGTTCTGTCAAGTACTATATACCTACTTCCCTAAGCTTCAAGATGCTGGAGGTTTTGAGTTGCTAACATGTATTGGAAGTGAGAGGAAGTTGGTTACCATAAGAGGGAAGTATACTCCACAAAACATAAAGGACAGGTTGGGCCAAGGCCGTATTTATATACGGCCTATACAAAACAGCTTAAATTTGGACCCAGTGGATGTAAGTAGTACTGTATTTATTGAATATTGATTCTTTTTTAAATATGAGAAATCTTTTATAAATTTAAACTTAATCATTTTTTACCACTGTGCTTTCCATTGAAATAATTTGCACAGTTAAAAAAAACAACATTTCAGAAAGAGATATACAGTAAATTTATCACAATTACTTTAAGACTAATATGGCTTATTGGTTATTATTCTTCCTCCATGGTTTATCCTAGTAACATATTATTATACTATTACATGTTACTTTTTTTCTTTTTTCTTTTTTTTTTGACTTGGTTGTATAGAGTATATTTTTATAGTTATTTGTAAATTTAATATGATGTCATACCCATCTTTAAGTTTCGTCTAGTTATAATTACGTACAAACTAATTTTTTACATTATTATTTTTTTTTAGAGTGGTGTAGACGTGGACTCAGGGCTAATGCAAAAGTGTTCAAAGTGTCAAAAAGAATTCCCATTCAATATCTTGAAGAAACACATCGAAAGCTGTAGCAGGTGAGCTTTTAGTTCATTGTTATAACTGTTGATAATATTAAAAGGTGATTTTAAAGTCAGCTACTTCAATTTAATGTAAAGAAACATTACAGCCTTTCAATGATGAGTGGATTCATAGGCATTATGTCACTTTTTAATTAGTTGGAATTTATATTTTTCTAGACTGTACAATTGTTTTTCACAACATTATTTCCACTAAAATTGATTTACAGCTGGTGGTTTCATGCATCAGCATTGGACTGTTGTATTGAATTTATAGTGATGAAAAAGTCTGTTTAATTCTGCTATATATTAAAGTTGAATGTTTACAGTCAAAAGATTTAAATAATAAAATAAATAAATAAAAACAAAGTATTTATAGTTATCTCTAGTTAGTAATAATATACTTTTCATGGATTATGAACATATATTTTATTTAGACCAAGTCCACCATCAACGTTGACTGTACCAATGGAACAGGAAGTAAGAATTTAATTTTATCCAATGAAATTTACACAATCTGAAATATATTAAATACATAATATGGGTTGCCCTCAAAAAATACAGTAGAATAAAACTACATGTATGAGGCAAAAGTTCCTGTTACAGAAATGGTCCATAGTGGAACCTGTCAGATGGTCCCCAGGGAGCTGTCAGCAGCTCCATAAACTTAACCTAATTGGTTTACACTTAAGTATAAACAGTAAATCACATAGGGCTATTAGGCTTATCAGACCATTTGAGAGGGTAAGTGTGTTAGCTGACCTTGGAAGCAATTTGGGTTGTACATGAAGGAAGTGGACATTGAATATTTTAGAAAGTTTAAACACTGTTAAATAATTTTAAAAATTGATGAAAATTCAAACTGTTTTAATCACATTTTTATTACATTGTATACTTTTTATTTATGTTTTTGAAACATAAAATGCTGTAATTAATTATAAATGATGTTAAAAAAACAAAAAAACACCAGCTTTTTTATAACACATTATGTCTGGTGGGGTGTATGACATAGTCTATAAATGTTTAATGCTACTGTATTTTATTTAGGATGGAACTGATGACCTGTATGATGCAGACTTGACGCATAAGCCTCGTGCATCTAATGATATGCAAGTAAGTAGAACTTATTAGATTGATACTAGTTCTGATTTATAGTATTTTTGTCCAAGCTATTGGTCTGGAGGTCTAAGCTTGAATCCCATGCCATGGGCACAGATCATCATGTGGGTGGGGGTGGAAAAGGGGACATGTCCCCCACATATTTTTAAGGGGGTTGTTCCCCTCACTTTTAATACATAATGTAAATTCATAAGTCAGGATAAGGATAATTTTGAAGTGCATCGCTCGCCAAACAATGGTTTCTGACCGAGTTAGTCCCTAATGAGATTTTTTTTTCTAATAGGGTCCCATGCATTGTTGGAAATGGCACTTTGTTTTGAAATATACTTCTAAATGTAAAGTTGATTAAATACAATGTTACTACACTATCAAAATAATTTATTTATTTGGCAAAATGTGTACACATTTTTATTATCTTTTCAGACACAGTCAACTCCTTTGGCTTCTTATAGTTTGTCTGGTATTCCCTCTACAAGTTGCAGTAGTTCAGAGAGCCATCTTAATGAGTGCGTCATCTATTATTCCATGTAGTTTTCATAATGTCATATTGTAGAATGCTTATTTCATTTTTTTTTATCCAAGCTTTAGTTAAATCTGTATAGAATGATCAGGACTTCTCTTTAGAACCTCTTTCTACATGATCTAGGGCATTTATTTCAATACAGTATAAATGATGATTAAACAAACTGATGCAATTATATTAATAATTAAATATAATTGCTTCTTTTTATGTACACAGCATAATTCTTATTTTTTTAAAATTATTGTTTCTTCCCCTAAAGGAAATGATGGTGTTATAAACAGAAATTTATACTCTTTTTATACTCCAGTGCCTTATTTTTCACTATTCCAATACCTAATTTGGTTGATGACTGTTTTTGCTTAATTTGAACTAAATAATTACTTAAATATTTTCTTAAAGTTTTAAATATTTAATGCTCTGTGTTATATAAACCACATAACACTACTCTCTTATCCAGCAGTAGTTCCAGTTTGCCAACGACTGCACCAGAACAGCAGGATGACGTAAATATTGATTATTACAATTATTTTGATGCAATTTTGGTCCAAAACTGAACTATAATAATCGTTGAGACATGTTTACAGCATTTACAACATTTTTATGCACAAAACAGCATACACATAGAGCATTACTCACAAGACAAATGTGTAACTGGTTATAAATATCCGTTTAATGTTACAGTACTGTACAATAAACTTCAAACAATATCTACACTACAATTTATAAAATATTGTTATAGAGTTTGCTTTTAGCCATTCCGACCCTCATACATATATGTAACTAATGTCAGTGGTAGTGGTAACTACTCACCCCCTCCTATAACGCCCTGTTCACCTCTCTCTGGCTCCATATCGTAAATCGTACCACTACCACTGACACTAGGTACACAATGTATGAGGGTCGGAATGGCTAAAAGCAAACACTATAACAATATGACAATAATGACCCTAAAAAGGCTCAACATATTATGCAATAACATGAAAGTATTATCCGATTTATAAAAGTTCACAGAAAAGTTTCATATGCATTATAACTGACAATAATTAAAATTATTTACTTAGTCAATCAATATGCAGCTAAGGGTGGCATCTGTCTGGAAGAAAAACCACAATTCATGGGGAAGGGAAAAAAAATATATGGACCGTAAATGCTTGAATAAGCGCCGCGGGGCTTATAAAATATTTGTAGGCTTCAGTGCTGAGCTTATTCGAGAGCGGCGCCTATTCGGGAGCGACGCTTATTAAAAAATATTGGCGTGGCACTTTCAATGTACCTATTTCATGTATTCCTGTAGTTCTTTAGGCCTATCATAGGTCCTATACCATCGTAATAAACGTTTATAAAGAAATGCTCAGTTGTCTTCATTGTGTTATTTATTCATGTTACTGTATACATTGTATTTAAAACCCCTTACGCACAGGGTAATATATACCGTACTCTCGATTAAGGGCCGCGGCGCTTTTTGGAGAGCGGCGCTTAACGAAAAAGTCACGTTTGGTGCGGCGCTTATTTGAGAGCAGCCTTTATTCGAGAGCGGTGCTTATTCGAGCGTTTACGGTAGGCTATGTATTTTCTACCTAGCAGCAAAATCAATTAGATAGGCCTATGAAACCCCAGACTGTCAATTTTTTGGGGTTGGGTGGGGGGCTTCAGAACACTTTTGAGGGAAGCCCGGCCTCTCATTAGGGACCTCGGACCCCTGATTTATAGGGTACTATACATTGTACATGTCAAAAATTAGTTTAAACAGTTTCAATGTACTGTATTCATATTATTATAAAAAAAAAAAACAATCTACAATTTACTTAAACTCAATTACAACATTTAAAAAGTTTGTATTTTCTTTTTTTTGTGTGTTTAAATTACAAATCAGATATTCAGTTATTTATGAAACAATTATATAACAAAAAATTCTGTATCTAAAAATAAAGGTTCCCATGAGACCATTAACAGGGTCGAATGCTGCATACAATGCATATGTCGAATTACATGAATTAGAATCAGAAGATGATGATACAGACTTAATGAGGGCAATAAGTGAAAGCCTGGAATTCAAGCAACCTGGGTTTGTAAAAATTGTTTTGTATTTTGAATTTACACAAGATGATATATGCCAGTGTCACTATGTGAATATCTCCTCCTTTGTTTTATAGAAAGGTCTCAATGCATTTGGTGAAACACATTTGATTGATTGATCAATTGATTGTTGTATATGATTACCATAAATGCTTGAATTAGAGGCTTCAGTGCAGTCCTTCAAGAGAGCGTTGTTCATTTCATAATCTGTGGTTTTTTACCAGATAGGACTGTCAGTAATTTGCCTGATGTTCAATGAAAAAAAATGTACCGGTAATACTAAATGTCCGGGTGGTACATGGTTTTGCATAAACCAAATCTCGGATATAATATCATTTAATCTCCATTAGGTGCCGTGATACTTATTTGTACTCAAATTAATTTAATTTTATATTATAATAAATATATCTCAAAGGTGAGCAGTGCTTATATGGCTCTTAGTAAAAACGAATCACATTTGTGTCGAATCCTTTTTAGCCAAAATACTGCTAAACTTGATAAATACTTTCCTTTCCTTTCTACATTTAATTAGATAGACCTCTGAAATAAATTGTTTTTTTATCTTTATGAAGAGCTACCTCAGACACAGTCACATTGAAAGATTTGTTGACGAATTACCAACAAATCAGCAAGGATGAGAAAACAACAGTAATAGTGCACAGACGAAGGTTTCTCAGATCAATCTTGCATGCATATTGTCAACCAGGATTTGACTGCCACAAGTCGGTTATTGTTGAGTTTGCAGGAGAGGAGGCTGTGGACATTGGAGGTCCAAAACGGGAAATGTTTAGGTACTGTAACTGAACTAATGTTTGAAAAACTAAATTTAAAATAATACTTAAAATATTGAAGTAGTAATCAAAATAAACAATATAATTGTTAATAACATGGAATGTCAATTATTATAAAGTCTTTCATTAGACACAACATTTGTTATACAGCTAGTCTTATAATCTATTAGTATGTATTTGTATTATTAAATCAATTGTGTATGATACCATGATTAATACAACAACTTCTCAAGGTGTGTCAAATTATTCCACATAACATATGTTCTGTTTAATAATATATACAAAAACATTGCCTCCTTTCGTGCCTTTCCCAGTCTGCTTTGAATGCCAGATCATTACCTTTCAATAATGTAATGGCATACACTATTGCAACTATAGCTCCCGAAAATGATTCCTGCTGGAGACACTTATTCATGCTTTCGTAACATTAGTATCATCATTTTCCTATGCATTCAGTTGAATTTATTGAGTGCTATTATGTTTATTTTAATTTTTGTTTTAAGTACAAAAAGGAATTATGTGGGAACTGTCATCCTACTGAAAAGTATGTGAAAAAATGCAACTAGAATAAAAATGTTATTATTTTCATTTATTTTAATGTCATTATTATAGTTGTAATGCTTTCCACAGCCAGTTTCATGGTTGAATTAATGTAAATATTGGATGCCTACTGAATTAAATTTAATTACTGTATGTCTGAATTTGTGTTGTAGACTTCTAATGAAGGCTGTAAGTGAAAGCATGGGGGTATTGGAGGGTGGGCAGGGACTGCAGACCTTTACCCACAATATAGAGCTCCTAGAAGACAAGAAATATATGGTGGCAGGGAGTTTTGTGGCCAGGAGTCTGTTACATGGGGGTCCAGGCTTACCAACACTTCACCCCGAGCTTTTCAAGCTGATGTGCGGGATAAAATCTGCAGGCTTTTCAGATGTCAGCATCGTCAATGATATAGATGTGCGCTTAAAGATATCGAAGGTCAGTGATTCTTCTCACTTTTAAATTTAGAAATGGATTTCTTTTTTCTATTGTGTACGGTACTTCATAATTATTTAAATTTAATTTTTTCTCTTTTTTTTAAATTATTTTTATCTTTGCTATTATTATTATTATTATTATTATTATTATTATTATTATTATCTTAATATTATCATTATTATTATTATTATTATTTTACATAATAATAAATTTTATTATCGATAAATTTAATTTTAATATATTATTGAAATTGGAGTTGGAGAGGCACACCATATCTGGTGACAGTGGTTTTGTACCGCTTTTGCCCCTCCTCAGCCCTCTTTCTTTGCTGTTATTTGGTCTGTTTGTATTTGTTTTATTTTGTGCTATAAAAGAATAAAATAAAAATAAAAATTGTTTACATTGCATTATAACCAAATGATAATTGCTGCAATTTATTTTAAGTTGAGTTGTCAACAAGATTTGAAACACATGTACTGTAGGAGAGGTAAAGAATGGCAATTCATGAGCTTAAAGTCTTGGGCTCGAATTCACTTTGGTGGGACTGAGGATAAAAAATATTTACTGCCAATAAAGTAGCCTACTTTCTCCAATTCTAGATCTGCTTCTGCTGTATACACCTGCAATATTATTTAGTGCTTTACCAGATTTAGTAGTTCCTGTTCTGGTGGGTGAAGTCGACCTCCCAAGGACTCCAAAAGTGTAGGAGTATAACTGGAGGGGTAGAAATAGTGTTGAACCTGGTTAAACCCTCTAGTGATAACTAAAATATTAACTTATCTGACTGTGTACAGTATGCAATAATAGTAAATTTTTTAAATGTTTGGAATAGATTGCTAACTGTTGTACAGGAGAAGAATACATGAAGGTTTCCCAAGAATTAGGAGATTGGGCATCTGATCAAGGAGTAATGTCACTGTATAATGGCGACATCACTCAAAAAGATACTGTTGTTGCCTCGTTATTGAAGCATTATTGCTTTTACAGGTAAGGTTAAAATTTGCAGTACAGTAATATTAGGTTATTTCCATATCATAAGTAATCCTTCCTTCCTTGTCAGCCTGTCCAGAGATCATCATCTATGGGTCTTTAGTATGGTTCTGGGCTACTGTTCTTTATGTTAATATCCTTATAAACTTCTCCCCTCCATGTGTTTTTTGACCGGTAACTTCTTTTCCCTTTTAGGGCTTGCTATTTTGTATCTTACTCGAAGTGTGTCCAATCCATCCTGATTTTTTTTCTTCTAATCTATTCTTTGCCGGTGGTTCTTGATTGGTTCTCTCTTGCTTTAAGCTCTTCATTTGTTTTCCAAACTCGAGGTGAGGGTTTCAATCGCTCACTGACCCTGACGTGCATTTTGCTTGTGTCTTCCAAGGAACTATCTCTCGCTTTTTTCCACAGAGTCTAAATAGGTACCTAGTGGGGTTGTCTGCTCCTCGACTTTTACCTTCAGAACACTTAAAGCATATGGACCCCATGACCAGGGAAAAATACTGCGCTTTATAACCTCAAAGGGAAGATAGGCTTTTAAATGCTTGTACCAGTACCAGTACACCATATTTTTTAGGATTATCCTCGGAGAGTTTTATATTGCTACTGATAGACATATCTTGTTGAATGTGATGATAAAATCAATTCTTGCATGAATTATGTTCTGTGCTAGTTGGCAACACATGAATGTGCAGTGTTATCCTTGCTGGGGATTTTGATTTAGGTTAACTGGGACTGGGGTGGTTTAAAACCATCACACAATATCTTGTTGTTTTTAACAGTTCAGGGCCTGTAAAAAACTAGATACTAAAATGGTAAAACAAATATAGGTAGTAATCCTGATTTTGTTTTTTAACTAACCAATGCCATAGCCAGGATTTTCAAACAGTGGGGATATACATCGGGGTGGACTCACTTTACTATTAAATTCAAACAATGTGGACCCATTTTCGTAAAAGTTAATCCGTTTTATACACAGAAATATGAAAAATCTGGACTCATTTCATTAAAAACTTTCCCATTTTTGGCTGAATATGAAAAATATCGACCCATTTTTCAAAAAGTGGACCCATCTTATGCATAAAATTGCATAATTTGGACCATTTTTTTAAATGTGGACACATTTGTGGACCAATTAGAAAAATTTTGTGGTGCTGTCTGAAATGTCACAATAGCTGGATATGGCCATTGTAAGAAACACTGACTATTTTCATAAATTTACCGTCTCTGACACTGATTCTTGGTATCTTACTTGTCCTTTCGTAACCCTAGATGTCGAGATATTAAGACAGTACAGATTCATTAAACATTAATTACATAAATTGAAAGACATTCACCCCTGATTCTTCTTTTGCATTATTTTGATGATTGTTCATTCACAGTATTCATTAGCATATATATATATATTTTTATTATATTTTAAAAACTTAGGACACAGGCAGAGATACAGCAGTTTGTTGAAGGGCTTGGTGCCCTATGGACCATAGTTAAAGACTTCCCGGATACTTTGATGCCCTTACTGACCTCAGTGGGAAAGAAACCAATGTCAAGGGATGTTTTAAAAAGCATCATGAAGGTTAGGTATTCTGAAGAAGGATCCAATTTGAAATTAATGGAGGATGACACCATTTTTTGCTGGGAGATTTTTCTCAAGGACTGTGAAGGTAATTTTTTTTTAATAGGCCTACTGTACCAAATGTTACCTGCACACAACCAACAGTTTTCTTTTCCCAAAAGAGTGGCTCCAGGACATTCATGTTGCCTCCCTCCACCTGTCGCAAGGTCATGCATTTTTTCAAGATGCCTCTGCCCAGCACTGTTGGTGGAGGTAAATTAAGTAAATGCTGTGAATTGTTATTAATGCAAAATTGAACAAATGTTATCTTCATTTTAGATGGCAAGACAAAAGACAAAACTTCCCTTAATGACATCCTGGCATTCATCAGTGGAGCTGATGTCATCCCACCAATGGGATTTGAAGACAGCATCGATGTCGAATTTTTTACACCAAATCCGGATGCTAGAGCCTATCCCACAGCATCAACATGTGCTCTAGAACTCTAGAACTGCACATGCCACGTGGGATGGAGGATCCAGTAGATTTCAGAAATTTGTTTGAAGAAGCCATCCTTAATGGCAAAGGCTTTGGTAAAATTTAAATACTGATACTACTATGTGGTCCCTCAATATTGTGCAGTATTTGTGGCAAAGACAAGCCAAACCAGTCACTCATGTTCAGAGATAATGGCCAAAACATGATGGAATGTCAACATTTTTGAAATCTATTTTATTGCACTAAACTAACCTTTATATATATACATCATACTATGCTGTTATTTTCCCAATTTTCAATGTTAAAACAACCATTTTTAACGATTTAGTGTTAATCGTTGGATGAGAAATGACGAAAATCATAAACTTTAAAGGCTGATTTCTCAAATATCATTCTTTAAACAGCTCTATGTTTAAATGCTTGTAACTTTATCAGGAAATGTCTGATTTCAATTATTCTCTCATTTTACTGTTTAACCCTTGTCTCTTATACACATCTAGATGTGTGACTGGTTTGGCTGTCTTTTCCACTTTTAGGGTTCAATTTTAATAGGTTTTATTCACAAAATGTTCTCTTCACAATGAATATAAACAAACCTATTTAATTTTATTGTTATATTGCAAAAAAAATACTCAAGTTAATTGCTTACAGGATGCTATCAACGTATTGGTTGTTTAAACTTATCCAAGTAAAAATGGTGCATACATGACGATTGAGACACGATTTAAGAACAATTAACATCATGAGTAACTTGAGACACAACATTTTCAATTAAGATTCAACCATGTACTGTGAATATTACCTGATTGCTCTTGATTCATATCCAGAATCAAGGCTATACAGAATCCAGAAAGACAGGGCTGCAGTGCCAGTTCTGGTTTAGTAGTAGGTACAGGCCAAAAAAAATAAATTGTTTGTTTGCCCTTCTTTTTTTAAAAATGATAAATAGGGGCGGGTAGAAAAAGTTTTTTTTATTTACTTTTACTTATTTAAATACTCATCAGATGGAATAAATATAACCCACAGAAGCCTAGAATGGTAATAACTTGCATCAGACAAACTTTAGACAAATTTGAAGGGCATCTGGCAAAAAATAAAGATAAATTTAGTCAAATTTTTTTTTTTTTATTTGTAAAAAAATGCTAAAAAATAAAGTTTTTTTTTTGTTTTTTCGCCACCTTTTTTTTCAGTGAGTTAGGGGCGGACGGGGAGGGCAAACAAATATTTTTTTTTTTTTTTTTTGGCCTAATTACACTACCCATATGACTATTACATAGCCGACACAGAATCAGAATTTAAAATTTTAAGACAAGTCTTATGTAGGCCTATGATCTGAAGTCATCATTGTATCATCTGTTCAACATGAATAAATTCATAAATTGAAACTGTAGCCATATATAATCTGTACCG
>NW_022727892.1:0-820 GCF_011630105.1 Anneissia japonica
GTCTCTTCTTCCCTGGGGGGACATAAGGCCATAAGGCCACAACGAGATCCTTCCATCTATCCCGGTCTTTTGCTATGATAGTAGCACTGTTCCAAGTGAGACCAATTTCTTTAAGTTCCTTTTCTATCGTACGCCTCCATGTTATCCTTGGACGGCCTACTTTCAGTTTCCCTGGTGGTGTCCATCTTAGAGCGATCTTCGGTGTTCTTTCGTTGGGCATCCTCAAAACATGGCCAAGCCATCTAAATCTGCGGAGTTTTATTTCAATGCTGACACATCTACTCTTTGTTTTTTTTTAATAATTCATTAATAGATATTCTGTTTGGCCAGAATATCTTACAAATCTTTCGTAGACATTTGTTGTGGAAGGAATCTAAGCATCTAGTACCGGTATCTAGTTTTGTTATTCGCCAACATTCTGATCCATATAATAGTATAGATTTAACATTGCTGTTATACAATCGAATTTTTGTCTTGAGGTTGAAGTTGTTTGATTTCCATATTGGACGGAGGCATATTGTGCTTTTCCAATTCTGGATTTGATGTCATCTTTTGGGCCATTATCAATACTGATGATACTACCAAGTTAAGTAAAGCTATCAACAGATTCCAGCTCTTTACCATTCACAAAAATTTGAGGCTTAGTTCTGCTGTTGAAAGTCATGATTTTTGTTTTTCTTGAGTTTATTTTTAAGCCGACTTGTTCGGAAAAGTTTTCTAGTCTAGATGTCTTTTCCTGGAGATTTGCTGTATTTGACGAGATTATAGCAAGATCATCTGCAAAGTCTAGATCTTCTAAGACAGAAAACAGGGTCCATTG
>NW_022727893.1:0-798 GCF_011630105.1 Anneissia japonica
TTTGGTAGAATGTACAAGTAATTTATTAAATTTATACCAATTTGCGACATTATTCATTATTGATTTTTAATTTGATATTGATATTTTCTACCGATTTGTCAGTAGTGTAGATGACAACATCATCCGCATATATGCTACATGATCCTGGAGATACATATTGTGGAAGGTCATTAATAAATAATGAAAATAAGATCGGTCCTAACACACTACCCTGTAGGATGTCAATTTCAACATTTGCTTTTTCAGATAATTTATTATGACATTTGACTACTTGTTTGCGATAAAGATAAAAATAACTTTTAAACCATTTGATTTCAGTGTCTTTAATGCCATAATTTTCTAATTTAGTTAGGAGAAGAGTATGATCAATGGAATCAAAGCATTTAGATATGTCGAGAAAACAAGCTCCAATCATTTCATGGTCATTCAAAGTTTCCATCCATTCATCTATAACTCGATGAAGGCAAGTGATGGTGGAGTGGTATTTTCTGAAGGCATATTGATCTACACTTATGAGATCATTTTCGTTTAAATAACTAACTAATTGATTTTGAATTTCTCTTTCAACAATTTTTGAAGTATGGCAAACCACGGAGATGGGTCTATAGTTAGTCATCGTCTGCTTATATCCACTACCTTTATAGATAGGTGTTGTTTTTCACAATTTAGGTCAGGGTGGACACTATTTATATTTAAATCCTTCCCTATAGTTCTGCCTAGTTCCTCCCATAATTTTTTTTTGAGTTATTTTTGTATTTGTTTTCAACATTATCAAAGTAATTTGATTTTGCTTTCCGA
>NW_022727894.1:0-548 GCF_011630105.1 Anneissia japonica
CGTCCGGATCTGTGCTCATGGACACGAACAGGCGCAACATTCGAGGAGTGTGCGAAAACTCGACGCACGGCGGTTTCATACGCACTATATTGGGACAATAAGTGTTTTCAACGCGCCTTTCATATATTTACGCACCGCAAGCCTCGAACGAACACACTCATGTCGCGATTGGGATCGTGCGAGCCTAGCGGAACTGCATTTTTTGGTACATAGTAGAATTGTGCTAAAAATAATATATGTGTATAATATCCCCCAATCCATGTTCTGTTTGTCTAATTATTATATCAGCTACTAAACAAAATTTTTTCAATGCATGAATTTATATAAAAATCATGAATTTTAACGAGAAAAGTAAGGCCGGTCTACAGTAAAAATGTAAACAAACAACGCCCTAACTCCGTAAATGTTAATATCGCTAAACATGGTCGTAATTTTCGTCGTTGTACAAAATTGTGCAATTTTTCTGGATGTTATCGTTGGTTGCCAATGAACAATCAGTGTCTGTTCTTGTATTCTGTGAAATATTGGCCTGACAACTTTTTCCGATG
>NW_022727895.1:0-1292 GCF_011630105.1 Anneissia japonica
ATTTCTGAAACTGCAACAAACAAGTCTCGAAAAGTTTAGAGGCCTATCATCTTCATCAAAATTTGTTGATTAAAGGTTTAACATGAGAAACATTTACAGTATCAGAAAATATACCATTTGATAACGATGGATTCACTGAGTAAGAAATGGGAGTAATTCATCCAGACATTTGTTGAACACACAGATAGGTAACTGGTCAAACTTAAAAGATTTTTTGATTTGATAATCTTAGTACATTGTCAGATGATACACATTCCCAATGAGCTAGTAAATCTCGGTGTAAATCACTGCTTTTTCGATTTTAAAGATCTACTATTCCACAAGCCAAAACGAGAGGTGTGTAATGTGGTTGGGTGTGTGGCTAATTGGTACTGGCCGAAGATATAAGCAAAGTTAATTGACCTATTTGTGTGAAAAATTAAACATAATTTCTTTTTAAGTGTAGTTTAAGAGCAGCAATATTTTTGTGCATGTTTCCCGTCCTTTTACACCTGACAAAAAAACAGGTCAAACTCTTTCAATCCACAATACGTCAGGTGACGGTCTTAATGTACTTAAACTAAGTAAGAGCATGTACTGGAAACACACACTGCTTAAGCTAAATAAATACAAGTCCTGCTGGAAAAAACAGTGTGAAGGTCTAGTACACCTTCACACTGGTACAGGGACAGGACAATAAAGTAAGCACAGTTAATGACCCATAAGGCCTAAACAAAGCAGTCTAGAAAATAACTTGTAATACAGCGCTAAAAGTACAGATCCACCAAACATATTAACGAGGCCTTCAAATCGAATTCATTTGCTCACTCACATCAGTTTAATAATACAACACAGTACCAGAAACCAAGAGAGCAAAGCTTGTAAATAGGTCTAGTTTTACTAAGTAAACAAATAAAAATAAAATAATTCAATAATGAAAACAATGAAAATTAGTTAAATTACACGACAAATCAATAAAAACCTTATTGTAATTCAAAATGATGATCATAATAGTGAAGTTAAGGATCTATTTATTGTATGTGTTATAAATGTTTCTTTCAGCTTGATTTTGAATTTGGACATTTAAGTGATATTTGTAATAGAATTAGGCAACCCACTAATAATAGAAAAAAAATGTTTCACCAATATTTTGAATAGGTTCGTGTCAGGGGTGGCGCCAGGACCTGCCCGACGGAGGGGCTAAAGGCCCCGACGAGGGGGGGGGGCTAGTGGAGCGAATCGAGTCTCACTTGGCAGGGGGGGCCGCCTAGGGCCCCCGGTGGGGGCCACGGATATTTGATGAATTATGGCGA
>NW_022727896.1:0-784 GCF_011630105.1 Anneissia japonica
AAAAAAAAAGCCGAACATCAATTTCGTACATTTTGGGTCGGTCGGGCGTGGCCAACATAATAATTTTTTTTATTTGGCATAATGATTACATTATAAAATATTTGTTAATTTTTATACTGAGTACTTTGCTGTTACAAAAATTATATATAATTTATATAATTTATTATCCCTATTAACATAGTTAGAATGTATCTTTTATTTACCATTATTCATAATTGATAATTAATTATTAAAAAAAGCATTTTCTTCAAAAAAGGAATTCAAACGAAGCTAACAAGATAACGTTGTGTTGTTATTAATCATGATCGTGTATCTGCGTGACAATGCATAAGTCTATTACGCTTGATTTAAATCGTGGGCATCCTTGCTGCAGAGAATCACAGAGAGTCTTTATCTTTCTACCCTGAGGCAATGAAATCAGTTGTAGCTCATCGGTAAATTTCTACTTGTATTAAGTAATTAGCTATTATTCCACAACAACAAAATTCAATGATCAGAGAGAGTGATACAAGAACTCAATGAAAGAACTCATTAACTATTGCATGTATTTGTTAATATTTATTAATTAATTATTTAGATGGGAATTTTCAAGATAAACATATAAAAAATAACTTAATGTATGTTTAAAAGGTCATTATACCAAATATCATAAAAAATAAAACAAAGCACTAATAGAATATCATTATAAAAAATATTAAGAGTACTTTAAATAGAATATTATAATCATACATATTATTATTATAATAATGGTAATACAACAAATTAATTTTCAAAATATTATAAA
>NW_022727897.1:0-999 GCF_011630105.1 Anneissia japonica
TTAGTTGTCATTAGCCAAATAGCCAAGTCCTAATAAAAGCTAAATTTTGCTAAATATTTTCATTCAAAATTAGCCAAAAAGCTTATGGAATTTACAGCTATCATTGCTTATATTCTTTTGTTTTGGCTAATCAAATTTCTATTTGGCTAATTATATTTTTATACCGAATTAGCCAAATGTCTAAATATGTTTTTTGGCCAGCTCAGTAAACACAGATTATATAAGCCTATGATATATTCATTCATTCATTCTCTTTTTATTTCGGAGATATATCCATAAAGGCCTATTGTACTTACAATTACCAGTTACAATCAGATGATCAAAAAAAGAAAAAAATTAATACATTAAGGTATTCCATTTCAGATAAAGCTTGGAGCTTTTAAGAATGTGCTGTGACACATTATCAACTAACTTGTTGCAACTATTTGTGACCCTTCTCCTAAATTCGAAAACGAATTTTCTAATAAATTCATAGAAAGAGGGAATATTTCTAGACACGAACATTTCACTAGCACTGCAGAAACGCGGTAACTTCAAAAAACATTCGAAATGCATTATTATAGCAAGCTTCCAAAGATCTAATACAGTAGAAGATACATTATAACTTGCCCATAATGAGACACAGTACATATTGACGCAGTATCTTAAATAATAAACATTTGACATCATCAGGCATTTTTTTAATTTGCTACAAAGAACATTGCCCCTTATACATAGAGCTATACTGTCTTTTAATATCATTTTCATCTTTCATATTGTTGGAAATAGTATGCCCAAGATACGAAAATGAATCAACAAAATTAAGTATTTATCTTTTGAAAATGAAACTTGGAACTCCAGTCAATTTTCTAATGTTTGAACTAATAAACATACACACAGATTTCTTTGCATTATATATAATATCATGCTCTTGTGCAAATTCCTGGCAGGTAAGTATCAATTTCTGAAGGCTACTCACACAAGGTGAAAAGATAACCATGTATATATACATGTATATAT
>NW_022727898.1:0-992 GCF_011630105.1 Anneissia japonica
GCAGTATGTTATTTGTGACCATACACTCGAAAGTGAGGGCTATACAGTCGCTTGTGTTGATGATAGCAAGTTGTATTTCCAGTTAAACATTATATGAATTAATGTATACTAAACCATGTGAAAAATTCATAAAAGATGTCCATTTTGAAATATTTCAATTAAAATGTTTAAAGCTTTCCTACCACTCACCAAAATATTTGCAATTCAATACCAAACCTAAGAAATTTTAACCATTTTTCACATTTTTGCAAGTTTTTTACCCACCCATGTACACCTAATTTTTAAAAAGCTGATTTTGCTATTATTTTTAAAATATTCTCCATATATTTTGTAGATTATATTATGATGTAAATACATAGAAAGTTTTTTTTTTGTTTGTTTAAAAAGCTGTTCAAGTCTTGCCCGTAAATATTTGTAAGGGTTATCCTTTTGCAAATCTTGAGTACAGTAATTGAGACATATTTTTGCACTAATGCAAACATTAATGCTAAGGTCTAAAAAGTATGTTATTTATACTTTGAGGTTGTCTAAAACTTTGAGCATTTTGCAAATGGAAAGCTATTGTGAAGGGGAGTGGGTGGTTTCTTTTTACAACCTTTGTGGAATTCAAGTGAAGAATATTTTTTTTTTGTTACTGTTGATATGTTTATGCTATAAAAGTTCATCAAGTAAAGAAAAGTACACCTTCAAATCACTCTACTAAAATTAGAAGATACAGTTGAGTGATCGTGCATTGATTTAGAATTTTAACCTGGATTTCATTTAAGTCAAATTTCTAAGTTTTTAACCCAGTTTACATTATAGAAAATGGGTTGATTGCAGACCCCAATTTGCCATGGGTTTTTTTTTTTTTCAGAAATTCCACAGACCAAAGATGATGTCATTCTTTGTTTCCGTGTTTGCATTCATCTGGGAGCTTGATGAATTTTTTTTTTTGTCACCAGGTCTAAGTCCAACCTGGGTCACTCATGATGTTCAATTGGGATCAGTCC
>NW_022727899.1:0-1182 GCF_011630105.1 Anneissia japonica
TTGGGGCCGAGTTGACTGGGGCCGAGTTAACTCGAATTCGTCATGACATAGGGTAGGTACTTAAATAATTATCCAAACCCCGGCCAACTAAATAATAAAAATGTTCACAGTGTGTAATTCAAATTCAAATAGGGTCTAACACTTTTTATATTCGTGCAGCGAAATCAAATATTACATATTATGTCATATATGACATATTATGTCGTTTTAAACAACCCATTATATTAGCATTGTAACATGATGTGTTTTTTTCAAAATCAGACAGCAAGCAGCAATCCTGCATTTATCTCAGAAGTTTTGTAGACGTTTATCTTTGGTTGATGACCTTTTGACCTCCAGAATTAAGATTTTCGAGTCGAGTCAGTCGAGACAACCCGAGTGGAGTAAATGTTTCGTACGGGAAAAAAAATCGCGTGCCGGTGTCACAAAATGTTGCAAATTTGTGTTCCATAGGCTCTGATCATCCAGACCACGAAATACTAAAATTCGCCGGGAATAAAATTCGTGCTACACCGGCCATATTTTCGGAGGGTCGTATCGACATAATTTTTTCTTTAAAATGTTCGAAAGGAAAGGATATATCTATTAAACTACTGTATGAGTAACAAAACAAATTAAAATTTGTTTTTTTATTTAATTGAAATAATAGCAACTATGCAAAATCGGTTTTCTATTTTCCAGTTAAGTTTTGACAGACTAAACAAATTTTCATTTTTTTTTATTCACACAGTACGTAGATATATTCTTTGCGAACATTTTAAAGAAAAAAATATGTTGACACGACCCTCCGTTAGGGATAATGATTTTTTGAGTAACACGACCTCCGAAAATATGGCCAAAACGTTATGTTATTTCTGTTGGTTACGCTTCACTGCTCAGCAATGTTTGTCATCACCGAAGAATGTCTCCCGCAGCCTGAAAAAGGTACGGAAGCTTAAAGTGACCTTCCGCGTTTCCGAGTTTCCAAGATAATTATCATGGAAACATGGAATAAATACTTAGTAAGACATCTTTCCGAGATAATGTATCTCGGAAAGACGGATTTCCGAGATAATTTATCTTGGAAAGAGTGAATTCCAAGATAATGTATCTTGGAAAGACGTCTTTCCAAGATAATTTATCTTGGAATTCCATCTTTCCAGTATAATTTATCTTGGAAAGACGGAATTCCAAGATAAAGTA
>NW_022727900.1:0-234 GCF_011630105.1 Anneissia japonica
CAGTACTCACAAGAATTCAGGATGTGAATCTTCATCTCGGATCAACTGATGAAAATAGGCAAAGCAGGGGCATTACTACAATGTACCAATAGACTAATGTTTACTACTGGATGCAATGTTGTAACGTCTCAAAATGCCTTTGTGCCTGAATACTGTAAAGAGGGTGTACTTCAATTCAGCTGCACAGTTTTCCATATACCAAATAGTATGCTTTTGTATCATTTGAAATAACAA
>NW_022727900.1:247-754 GCF_011630105.1 Anneissia japonica
CATCAATTGAATAAGGTAGTAAGCAGTTTTATGCAGTCATTAATTAATGTAATTGTTGGTTTTTGCTGGGTTTTTTTTTTAAGAATTCAGTAAGCAGTTTTATGAAAATCTTCAACTAATGTAATTGTTGATTTAGGCTGTTTTTTATACTCTCAGTATGCAGTTTTATGCAATCATTAATTAATGCAACTGTTGATTAATGCACTTAGCTGATAAATCCATTATATAATGCAGTTGTTGGTTACCTGAAGTATCCGCTGAATAATGTAGTTGTTAGCTATCTGAAGTATCCATTGCATAATGTATTTGATGGTTAGTACAGTACTTGTTTGATGTATCATGTGGGTGTGTTGATGTTACCAAGTGAAGGTGACGTTAGTAAAGCAGAATACTTACCTATTGTGTCACTGGTTTGTTTGGACAATCACTTGTAGTTCATGTATAGTACTCAATTTAGGCATGGTGATGAACTGCAACCTGTATAGAAACTGAATATAAATAATGTGT
>NW_022727900.1:806-1000 GCF_011630105.1 Anneissia japonica
ATTTTTTATTTGATGAATGCAGTAAATTAATTCAGAAGTTCAGTAGTTAATAGATTAACTGTTAAATTCAGTTTCTGAAAGCTAAAAATATAGAGTGAATAATCCAGTTGTTGGTTTGTTGGTTGGCTTAAGTTTTCATTAAAGTTGATGTTTAGCTAAAACTTCCATTGAATTATGAAGTTCTTGGTTAGTTC
>NW_022727901.1:0-652 GCF_011630105.1 Anneissia japonica
TAATAATAATAATAATAATAATAATAATAATTTGGGGCACAGTGTATTTAACTGTAAATTGAACAAACTCATGTTGTCGATTGCAGTAGTGGTGGCTTCAGTGAGGTGGAGGTTGGAGGTGGGGGGCAATGGTGATTTGGTTGGGGAATAAAAAAATGAATTATATCACAGGTTCATGTTCGTTTAGGACAATTCAATGAGCCTCTAAAATATATATAATATATTAAGAGTTGGTCTTTTCAGATGTCAGTGGTTAAATTCACAGACACATACACTTTAAAAATTGTGTGAGATGATCTTTTAGAGGCTACGCCCCTTCGTGGAAGCACTTTTTGAAATTGGATTCAACGAATCACCGGCAGTCGGACCTCGTACTCTTTGATATAACATATAAAAATGTTCTTTTATGGTTGAGGGCGCTTCGTAGTGAACATGTGTTCTGCTGTTCCGCTGCAAATCACACAGTAGAATAGCGCTTTAGTTGCGGCTATCACTCTATTTTTGACTTTTTTGGACAAGAAAAGTAATTTTCACTACAAGATGTGCTAAAAGTCTGTGAGTAGACCTTAACAAATAAAAAAATTACCGTTGTTTCTGCCAGACCTAACTAAAGCTGAACCAAACTGGGGGACAGAAGCATTATCTGGCTCAG
>NW_022727902.1:0-990 GCF_011630105.1 Anneissia japonica
TCACCAAAAGATGTAAGTTTTGGTTTCTTCTTTAGTTTTTGAATGCTAAAAATCTATACATTGCTATTCTTATTTATATGCTAAAGTCTGTAGTAAGGAGATGCACATGTACAGAATTATAAAGGAACTTAAGGTCCAGGGGCCAGATTTATCAAACTAGAAATTAGCATAAATTCGTCTTAAGTTCATTTTTTGTTTAAGTCAGATTTATCAGTATTGCTTAGCTTTAAAATTGCTTAAAACTAAAAAATCAATTGTAGGCCTACGCAGAGGATTTTTATGCTAAGACTTTGCTAAATAGTTTTTTAAATCAGCTCAAGATATTTGCTTTGGTACTTCTTTACTTTTTTGACTTCAAGACATTTGCTAAGCTGAGATTGATAAATCACAGGCCAGGAAAGCTCTGCAAACATAATCTAGGACTAGTGCAATAATTGTACCGTCTTTTTTTATATTTAAGCCTCTATATTTTTATACTAATTCTGATGTTGATGATGAAAATCAACTTTAGTTGATTTTTATGGGTTGTCCATGCATCCATTCTCCATTTCTACTGGCAATTTTTATCTGATTTTGTATGTCATTGTTTTGTAAATTGTTGTATTTGAATGGATGCTAAATAAATAAATGAAAATGAAATTAAATGATGCATGAGTATAGGCCTTGTCCAAGTTATTATACCGCTATGCCTTGTTAAATTAGGGAATCTAATCTTGCCCTAACCCAGCTAGGCCTTATCCAACCAATCACAATGATTGCCACACCACATGCAGAAACACATAATCCAGTTTCCTCCATTTGTGGCTAATTAGTCCAACTAAATAATGTAGTTTCACTTTTAACAAATCGCTGAAAAATGTAGAGTTTGATTTACTTATCAAAATGTCAAAGAAAAAAAAATGTTTAAGTTTGTGTTTCTTTGTAGTGTCAGTGATGATATATTATATGTCTGCTAAACGACTAGGGAAAACTAAATAATGCTAGCTACAA
>NW_022727903.1:0-891 GCF_011630105.1 Anneissia japonica
ATATACTGTGTGTTTTGTAATAAAAGTTCGGAGATATATTAGTCAATAGCATGAAATAAGTACAGTAGCACCTTCTTTAGACTAACGAAATTGTACGTTCGAATAAATTATTATTATTTATGCGAAACTGGTGAAGATTACTGTGTTGGGGTGATCCCTGCCTTGGCCTTAAACGCTTCCTTATGGGATGGGTCGAAAACAAGCCATTCTTTCACCTCTATAATCTTCCCACGGTGTGCAACGTTGCATTCTTACTTATTCTGTGATCTTGTTCCGAAGTACATAGGCTGTTTCTTTTCACTTATCCACTGCACCTATTGCAGGAAACCTATGGAAAATATGTGTAAATTCTATAACACTTGCTAAGCTAAGGAAAGGCACATGCTCAACAATTCCAGACTGAGATTCAATTGGTAAGACAAACCTGTTTTTTAACTTAAGTAAAGTTGTATGTAACTTCTGAAAGACCATGATTTTGTATTAAATAGTCTAAGTCTACAGGTAGAGAGTATATAGTTTTTAAAACATTAATAATAACTTCAAAGGCTTCAAGTAGGAGCATAATCATACTAAGAATAGCCTCCCCCGTCCCAAGTCCTGTAGTTGTATACAGTGCTGCTTGGAAAGGAACTTAAAAACCTAGTACATATACATACTACAGTACGTATACTGTACTACAGTACCATGGAGGAAAGAAAAGCATTACCAACTTAGTTTAGCCTGGAGTGTTTTCTACCATGTCATGTTATGTGCGCTCAGTCAAGCGTGCCTACTCAAATTTCAACTCACATAGTCACTTGCTTAAAGGAATGCATTGAAATAGTTTTATGTGTGTATATGTATGTGTATGTATATATGGGTGTACATGTGTATGTATGTTTGTATGTGTGT
>NW_022727904.1:0-1114 GCF_011630105.1 Anneissia japonica
TAAATTGTTTTAGGCTTATTATTTACGCGATTTATGCGACATGTTGTTTCTGGGTTTTTATATTTGTCTATTAAATTATATATATATATATATATATATATATATATACATATATATATAATAAAAATATAATATTAATATATGTATATAATAATAATTATATATATATATAATTATTATTATAACTACTGTATAATAAAAACTATAAACTAATTATTATATGTTTATCTTCGCTATTTCCATGAACCGACAAATACGAAGATCGCGATTGAAAAATTATTACTTTTTGATGCCAATTTCTGACATGAAAAATTAATTGCAGGATTCTTGTATTTATTATTTAAAACATATGAAATATATTGTAATTATAAGGTCACAATGTTTATATCAATCTATTAATTAATTAATAATTAACTAATTCAAAATATTAATTAAGATTATATTAATTGAGATATTCGTAAAGTTCTTGTGAAAGTTATTTACATAATTGCAGTTTATTTATACGGTATTTCGACGGATATTCGTCACCTCGTGTGAACCATCCTGAGCTCTGCTTACCAAAAATACGCGGTAATCGCGCGATAGTATTAGCATTTGCATACATGAAAACATTTTGGCGATGCTTTTGTTTTTTGTTTTTGTTTTGTTTTACATTTACATCCAGCGTTAGACCCACTGAATTGTTTAAATGCTTAAATAATTGAAAACATAAATTATGTGGATTAAATTCTCATATAATTTACAATGAAACTTTATAATGTACGGTATTTTATAAGATTGTTTTTTTTTAAATAATAATAAAAATAAAATAGGTAAAATTTAATTGAAAAAAACCCAGATTTTACATCTATAGACGCGAGTTGATTTATTTATTATTATTATTATTATTATTATTATTATTATTATTATTATTATTATTATTATTATTATTATTTTATGTATTATTTACCAACCATACTAACATTGAAAACATGAATTATGTGGATAAAATTTTCATAGAAAATAAAGATTATTTTTTAAAACAGATATAAATAAAATAGATAACACCTTTATTTAAAAAAAAAATAAGGATTATTATTAAAAAAAGATATAAATAAAATAGATAAAATCTTTA
>NW_022727904.1:1121-29193 GCF_011630105.1 Anneissia japonica
AAAAAATGTTTTGCATAGACGCAAGTTGATTTAATATATGCTGATTGCATCTCATTAATTAAACAATTTTTATTCATTTCGAGCACTGTTATTATTATTATATTATTATTATTATTATTATTACTACTATTACTAATATTTTAAATTTTTGTTGTTTTATGTATGGGCCTAGATATAGGCTATGTATATATTTAATAATTAGAAATAATTATAATTTAATTGTAAACATATATAATATAATGTTATATTATAGGCTAGGCTAGACCTAACCAATTATTGATACCATAATCTATAGATAAAAACATTCATTTGATAATTAAACAGCAGCTTTTCAAGTGGCAGTGCCGATAGAAAACTGCAGTGTTTTGGCACTGCGGCAGTGCCGATAGAAAATCGGAGCTTTTTTCGCACTGCGGCAATAATGCCGATAGAAAATAACAGCTTTTTTCGCACTGTGGCAGTGCCGATAGNGAAAACAGCAGCTTTTTTGGCACTGCGGCAGTGCCGATAGAAAACAGCAGCTTTTTGGCACTGCGGCAGTGCCGATAGAAAACAGCAGCTTTTTTTCGCACTGCGGCAGTGCCGATAGCCTCAGCCATTTAAATTGCTCAAAGGCGCATTGTACCTTTAAGTTTGGTGTACAAATAATTCTTTATTTTAAAAGAATCAAGAGAGGAAGAGTCTTTAACAACAGATAGGAGTTCGTCCCAAAGAGAAGATCATAACAAGAAAAAGTACGACCACCGGAAGTCTTGGAAACAAGGAACAGATAGCAATGATTTGTCAGAAGAAAGAAGGCGGCGAGGTGGGACATATCGGGGAATCTAGTTGAGTAATGGATGAGGAAATAATAAAGATTTATATTACAGTATGTTAAAATAAGGATCTTGAAAACAATTCGTTGTTTAATGGGGAGCCAATGATGGGCCAAGATGAGAATCATGCAGAGCAGATTACGATAAGCATTATATCCCAGATCACCATATAGGTCTACAGTATAGCAATTATCGCTAAGTGCTGATGTTAATTAATAAGACACATGTCAAAACGTCGCTGTTATCCAACAGGCAGGAATATAGCATGATGTTATTTTTTATAACAGGGCGTAGTATGGATTTGAACAAGGATAAAATATACTTTATTGTCGTTTATCATCGATCAAAAATGAAAAAGGTAACTTGGTTTTGCCTGTTACTAACAAAATACTAAAATACGACATAGAATAAATACGGTATAGGCCTATACAATATTAAAATGTTAAAGCCAAAATACAGGAACACTACATGCAACCTATAGGCGAGAAACATATCTGAGATTATCTATACCCCACACGGCATTTTTCTGGTTACCTTAAAAGTAGCCTAATCATTTTATAACCTATTAGATCTATTAAGGTACTCAGTAATTAGGGTGCTGTATATTTGAGCAGCAATTGTGGAAACGTGACCATCAAACGGTAATGTATAGAACTACAAGTTACCGTAACGATTATCAAAATGCTTGTTTCATTACATGAAGATACAAGATATTACAAGATAATTGTATGGTCGAAATATCAGAATTAATTAGTTTCCACTAGCAATGTTAACGTATAAAAACATATAGGCCTACAATAAAGTAATATTTTTTTAAATATTAAATCATAATATATTATAATAATATATTATAATAATATATTATAGAATATTAGATCATATTGTACCTTAGGACATTTTATTTCTAAGAATGGACAGAAAAAAATTCGGTATCAATAAAAAAATTCCCTCCTTGAAATGATACTACACAAATTGACGTTGGTTGTTGGTTCTCCATATCATGTGACCGTTGCTACTTACAAAGCGAAAGAGGATGAATAGAAGTAATCTACATCAATAAATGCAGTAAATCACCATACGCCCTCTAGTGTCCGGTTTGCCAAAACTTTTTACCCGTTCAGAAATTCAATGACTGACCGCTGACTTTAGATTTATTTAAAAAAAATAGGCCAATATGGAGTATACACAAAATTACCAAGTAAAGTTTACCCTGTTGCTTGCATATGCCCCTTTCATACATTCACGATTTTGCTACCATTGAGAAACAATTTTTCAACTTTTAAAAATCGCAGTGGCGTCCTGCTAAATTTCGTGGTCAATCGTAATTCACCGTAGCGCAATGGACAGGATCTTGATACCATCGTGATGGAGCACGATCTTTTTGAAGTGCTCAATTGTAGCTGTAAAAAACACATCTTAGTCTACCGCAGCAGAATCGTGTGAAAGTCGTAATGTTGTCGTCGTTGACGAAATGGCGTATTGTGCATTCGTACTCATTCGTAGTGGCTACAACAGGCAAGAACAGAAGCTTGCATAAAGTGCAGATGTTTTAACCTGGTGAAATATCAACAACTATGGCGACAACGGCAACATTCAAGTATTCGTAAATTGCGCCTTTGTCGTCATGTGATTAGTTAAATCAGACAGTAAATCAGACAGGCGTCTTGTTAAATCGCAATGACGTCGTGCTTTTGTAAAATCGTAGTTACTTCGTAATACACTATTAGTAATTCTTATTAGTACGTTGTGACAAATTTTAACGTTGTCGTAATTCTATCGTTATAATTCGTAACAATGCCGTCGCACTATCGCATTGCTGCAGTAATAGGCCTATATCTTGACGGCGTCCTGAGAGCGTCTTGACAAAACGTAAATTGATAATCACTATGATAAAGCACGATTTTAGAACTTGTTAACACATGTTTGTATAGGCTAGGCTGATTCGTCCCTAAATACGGGTGGAAATTGAGAGGGCGCTTATGGAAATAGATGGAAATCGAGGGGTTCTTATGGGAACTTATTCAATTCAAAAGGAACTTTTTGAATGAAAAATCATTATACAAGAACAGTACGAATGGTGGGGCGGCGGAAAAGATAATCCTCCAGAGAACATGGCTCATGACAAAAATGCTGTGAATATTTACATAACAGCAAAATAGCAGATGCAATTAGTGGTGGTGGGTAGTGGGTAGCTTGCTGGCCATCGGCCGATTGAGATTAGCAGGATGGCAGGATCATTGCAGGTTTTCTTGAAAACTCTGATGAGAATTGTGCTAAAGGTGCAAATCGTCGGAAAAAGAAAAAGAGGAGATGAAGACAAATATATAAGAAGAGAAAAGTTGGAACTATCCAGGGATCGGAGCTCTCATCTGTCCAAGAGAAATATCCTCATTTTGATATTGGCCTAATAAGAATGGTATTCCACTCTGCAGCTCAAATCATGCCAACAACCAAAGTCCCAGGATTGATTGGATTATTGACTTGCTAAAAAAAATCTTACGATATTATTGAGGGGGGCGCTTATTCAAAACGGGGAAAAGACCACTGTAACAATCTACCCCTGTAACAACTGACCCCTGTCTGCCCTACGCTCGAGTTCAGCTCTTCGAATCCGATGTACAGTAAATGCAGCTTTGTTCGCTGTTCATTTATATATTTTCTAAACAAAATGCTATTCCAAAAAAAAAAAAATGAATAGAAACCACATAAACTACTGTACAAATCAAGTGTGTTTTTAATTTGTTTTGTTTTATTCATGTACAGTAAGCACTGCACTATCTTGAAAAGAAGCTCATGCTATCTTAAACGCAGCACGAGAAGGGCTTCTATTTGAGGCTACTTTTTTGCAAAAAAAAAAAAAGATGGGGTGGGGGATTCTATTATTCGAGATAGCCGTCTTCTCGAGATAAAGCCCATTGGGCTTCTTTTCCGAGGTTTCACGGTAGTACTGTTGCGTTTTAGTTTTTAGCTGCAATTGTTCTGTCTGAAAGCGGATCAGTTATCATGAATTGTCATCGTAATGCTCAAATTTAGTAGAACCCCTTCTAAGGGACACCCCTATTAAGAGGACACTTTTTTTGGCCGCAGAAAATAATAATAAAAAGTAAGTGATATTTTATAAAGCACTCTCACGCCAGCAAGCCGACGCCAGAGCTCATACAATCACTTCTTATATTTAAACAATACAATACAGTTAACACGTCATAATAATAACAACAGGAATTCTTGATATATAATTAAGTCTCTCAAAATCATATTTACAAAATTTATCATCATATATAAAATAATAATTCACCAAATAATAAGTATATAAGTTACAATTAATTACACTTGGTTACAATTAATTCATTTAGAATAAATATTGCACACATATTATTACAAAAATATAGTAGGCCTATATAGGAGAGGTTATCAGACAAAAAAGAGAAGAAAATTATGTAGAAGTGGTTTGGTGCAGTGTGAACGGTTTGGTTTTGAGGTCGGGGTTTCAATCCCCTCGCTGTGCATTTTACTTGGTCCTTGGGCAAGACACCTTGTCTGCATTGCTTCTCTCCACCCAGGAGTATAAATAGGTACCTGGTAGGGTTAAATGCCAAAATACGCTGAAGCAGCTGCTGCAACTTTATGGAATACTCCCCAGGGAGATTGAGTTTCTGTTCCATAGGCGTTTAATCCCAGTGACCGGGGGTAGTAATGTGAAGCGCTTAGAGAGGCCTTGTTGGCGTAAAGCGCTATATAAATCTAACATATTAAGTATTAACAATACAAGCATTAATACAAAAAAAATACAATATATGAGACAGCGTGAACAAAGGAAAGTATAATTATCTTTTTAACACTACGGCCAAAATCAATTCAGGGGAACCCCATTAAGGGGACATTTTTGTGCCAAAAGGTGTCCGCTTAATCGTTGTTCTCTGTAATTTATCTACCTGAGTTGGAAACCATTTTAATTCTACAGTCTGCAATTCGGCTGACCGAAGCATGTACTTTTTCTAAAATGTGTACGCGCCCGATTAACTTGCAATTGGTGCGTGCAATAATTTTGTTCGTAGTCTCTTTGAACGGCTTCAATGCTGGTGAATTTCAAAAGGCTTGACCACCAAGATTAGATTGTCACTAACTTGGCAAATGACATTTTGTTTGTCACTGCTTACGGAAGTCGTTCACTTGATATTTTCTCGTTCAGGATATAAGTAAGCGAGCACAGCATTTACAATCACCCGAATCAGCTGTTCGACGGGATGCCATGTTCGCATGGAAAAATGTGACGTCACACAAAAACGTAACACTAACAAAATTTCAGCATGAAGAATTAAAATTGTTTTTTTATGATGATATTCTTGTACATATCGTAATTTGTTTTACAGGAAATATACCATGTGTGGAAAAAATCTATACCATATACAATGAGGTAAAAAGATCAGAGTAATATAAGTAACGTTAATAAATCACAACAGAATACCACCAGCGTCAATTTCACGCTGATATTGAACACATTAGCATAAGAACACTGCATATAAAAATTATAGCTATCCATGTATATAATATTGTTCTCTGCTTGTATTGAAATAGACATAGACGAGAAATGGGTAGATTCGATTATGATAATTATGCATGCCTAGTAATTGTTTTCTGCAAAATCGACGGCTTTTCCTAACATAGAATGTTAAAAATGATTACCAGACTATAAGTCACGGGGCCGTGGTAAATTAGGCCTAAAAATTGTCTCCACATTTAAGAAAGACCAATTTCCGCGCACATTTTGCATAAACAAAGTCTGGATATATTACAAACCATAATATTACGCAGAGCACTACTTACAATTCGCACCAATATTCCCAGCGATTTTCCGCGCAATTTTGAGTTATTTTTAAATGTATCTCCACGCAAATGAAATACCGTATTTTACAGTGTGAGGTGATTATACAACATGATTACTTACGTTGTACTGGAATCTATTGTATCAGACATTCCTGAAACGTACAGTACATGTACAATAGTAGGCCTAATAATTAGATTCTTCGAAGAGTAGGCCTAGTCATATCATCTCACTGATATCGAATGTTAGCCGGTTGATTATTTCCCAACAGATTTTATTGAATGTAAACAGTGCCAGACAATCTTCTCTTCCAGTCAGCCAATTATCCGATCTTCCTTGTTCGATTGTTCACCTCTCGAGTAGATGTTGAATTCTCATATTAATCGACGATCCACTGGACGTGTTCTTAAGCCTGGCGTCGCATGACGTGTATACTTAGTCACTGCCGCTCGGAAGCATATGAGCGGTATTGTAATAATATTTGTTTGGAAATAGTAACAAAATGCAAGATGGAGTAACTTTTTTTTTCATAATCCACGTTTATACATTTTGAACCTGATAAAAGGCTGTCTCTTATACACATCTAGATGTGTATAAGAGACAGGGCCTAGTCATATCATCTCACTGATATCGAATGTTAGCCGGTTGATTATTTCCCAACAGATTTTATTGAATGTAAACAGTGCCAGACAATCTTCTCTTCCAGTCAGCCAATTATCCGATCTTCCTTGTTCGATTGTTCACCTCTCGAGTAGATGTTGAATTCTCATATTAATCGACGATCCACTGGACGTGTTCTTAAGCCTGGCGTCGCATGACGTGTATACTTAGTCACTGCCGCTCGGAAGCATATGAGCGGTATTGTAATAATATTTGTTTGGAAATAGTAACAAAATGCAAGATGGAGTAACTTTTTTTTTCATAATCCACGTTTATACATTTTGAACCTGATAAAAGGCATACATTTTGTAATTCTGTACACCACTAGAAACATGAAAAATACCTACTATCCTATCCAACAATCTTAACGTTATAATTTTGTGCTCAAAACGTATTTTGGTGACTCAGTAAATACGTATTTAAAAAAAAAAAATTAAAATAACGTAATTTCAAATAAGTATATACAAACGAAACGTTGCCGCAACGCTGTGTCAATTTACTTTCACAACGTTCGCAAGTGTTATAAAAACGTTTTGTATTTGCTGGGGTGTATAATATAGGGCCTAACGACATAGTTAAATAAAAAAAAAAAAAAAATTATGAAAATACATAATTGTGAAAAAAAAAAAAAAAAAAAAAAAAATCCACCGGTAAATCAGGATATGGCAAAAGGTAAAGGGTAGGAGAATAACTCATAACTTGTAGCGTCATTGTGCTGAATTGTGTATGGCCGGGCGTGGTCCGTGACTACCTAGCACCGTAAAAAGAGGTGCTTACAGTACTTGCGCGAATAAGCGCCACGTTTGAATAAGGCCCCTCGATTCCTAAACAATTCAATCATACAGTAGAGTACAGTACATCACGGACGTATCGGGGGAGGGGGGTGGGGAGCTTGTTCTTGAGCCAATACAAATTCTTTCCTGGGATCACTCCAAATAAATACTTCTAAAACATGTAAATATGCATCAGTACACGTTATAGTCCTACATATAGGTAGTGGCGGCTCTAGTATATATTTTCTGGGGTAGGGGGGTTTTGTTGTCCGACAGGGGGACTTGAGCTCGTAGGCTCGAGCTGGGATAAGGCGTTGAGAGGGGTTCCCCCTCCCAAATGAGATTTTTTTAAAAAGAATATCAACCTCTAAATGGCCGAAAATGGCACTCTCAGACTGTGACAGACATGTGTTGGCTTGGTGTGGGCCTATTTTTATACATTTTATGGTCTGACTGCCCGACGAGCTCTGTAATTGTTAATAAGCTGTATCTTAATTTTGCTTTGTAAATGTTAATTGATGATTAAATGTGTGTTCAATATTAAACTAATATAGTCCTAATGCGAGCTTTTTGTGTTTTCATTACCAGATGTTGTGACGACACTTCTGTGGTACTTTATAAGTTAAGGCAATTTTTTTCTTTCTCTGAGATTCTGATGTTGAAATATTCTATTCCTCTCCCTACTATAATTCATTGTACAATAGTTTACAGTAATGAATTTCTTATTATTTGTGATACATATAATGTTTGGTTTGTTTAACTGGAGGTCGTGGGTTTGATTCTCCCCCATATAACTTGCGAGACTTTTTCGCAAGTATTTGGGTAACATACATTATGGGCAAAACATCATTCATAAAGAAATTTGTTTGCATGCTTATCTTTTGAAAATGTAGCCACAAAGGTGCAACCTTCTCCACTCACTTTTAGGGTATTTCAGGTGTGATACCATTGCACGTACACCACACCACACCGTATACCTCCTGGGTGGAGAAATCAATAGATCATTTAAGTTTTATCATAGAGTAAATGACTGGAGACTGTTTCATCGACAGTAAATTAAACACAATTGATGTAAACTTCAGTCATAATAAGAATACCGGATGAAACTGTTCGAGTAAAATCCCACATTGCCACAGCTAATTTCAACACCATGCCATACCACACTAATCAAGACTTAACTGTACTAACGAGGGTGACAGAATTCGCGATTAAAAGCTTTACAACGATTTCAGATGCTTCAATTCAACTCAAATGAAAATATCAGTACACTAACAATCAATTTCCAACACCATTTTTACTTCAAATTCACACTCCCTGTATAATAATCAAGAACTCTGGTAATAAAGAATTTCAATACATCTAAACAATTATACAGGCCCTATATTGTTGATCATATCAACAGACTGTCTCAAGAAGTTTAATAATTATTGTTAACTCGCATATAAATAGGACGAACTTGCTATCTTTATGTGTTGGATATGTAAATGAATACTAAACTTGGATGTGGACTAGGAAATCAATCAACTTGTATTGAAATAAGAAACACATAGAATTATTATAAATACAAATTATGTTCAATAGGCCATTGCTGCTAACTCTCTCCACATATCTATTTTCAAAATGTGGTGCCCCCCCAAAACCCCTGTGTAGTCTTAACATAGACCTATATTAAAGCACATAACAAGAATGCATGCTTTGAAAAGTTTGGATCAAATATTTGTAACACACACAGCAATAGATATGGCTTTGTAGTAACAGAAATCAAGTGACGTTATTCTTCTGTGCGTTCAATGCCCGCAACCGTTATTTAACTGTAAAATTTGAGCCAAATATCTACATAAGGAGAATTCTGTTCTAAATCTATTTAACAAAGAATCAGCCAATGTTGCATTAATTGTGTATATTCTTGTGCATTAACAACTTAAACAAAGTGTTATTTTGGGGAACAAATTGTCAATATATTGACAAACTCAAATTCGATTATGATAATTATGCATGCCTAGTAATTGTTGTCTGCAAAATCGACGGCTTTTCCTAACATAGAATGTTAAAAATGATTACCAGACTATAAGTCACGGGGCCGTGGTAAATTAGGCCTAAAAATTGTCTCCACATTTAAGAAAGGCCAATTTCCGCGCACATTTTGCATAAACAAAGTCTGGATATATTACAAACCATAATATTACGCAGAGCACTACTTACAATTCGCACCAATATTCCCAGCGATTTTCCGCGCAATTTAGAGTTATTTTTTAATGTATCTCCACGGAAATGAAATACCGTATTTTACAGTGTGAGATGATTATACAACATGATTACTTACGTTGTACTGGAATCTATTGTATCAGACATTCCTGAAACGTACAGTACATGTACAATAGTAGGCCTAATAATTAGATTCTTCGAAGAGTAGGCCTAGTCATATCATCTCACTGATATCGAATGTTAGCCGGTTGATTATTTCCCAACAGATTTTATTGAATGTAAACAGTGCCAGACAATCTTCTCTTCCAGTCAGCCAATTATCCGATCTTCCTTGTTCGATTGTTCACCTCTCGAGTAGATGTTGAATTCTCATATTAATCGACGATCCACTGGACGTGCCGTATACCTCCTGGGTGGAGAAATCAGTAGATCATTTAAGTTTTATCATAGAGTAAATGACTGGAGACTGTTTCATCGACAGTAAATTAAACACAATTGATGTAAACTTCAGTCATAATAAGCATACTGGATGAAACTGTTCGAGTAAAATCCCACATTGCCACAGCTAATTTCAACACCATGCCACACCACACTAATCAAGACAGAATTCGCGATTAAAAGCTTTACAACGATTTCAGACGCTTCAATTCAACTCAAATGAAAATATCAGTACACTAACAACCAATTTCCAACACCATTTTTATTTCTAATTCACACTCCTCAATATTAGAATACGTTGTTTTTAATAGTCTTATGTACACAGTACTAATCAAAAACTCTGGTAATAAAGAATTTCAATGCATCTAAACAATTATATAGGCCCTATATTGTTGATCATATCAACAGACTGTCTCAAGACGTTTAATAATTATTGTTAACTCGCATATAAATAGGACGAACTTGCTATCTTTATGTGTTGGATATGTAAATGAATACTAAACTTGGATGTGGACTAGGAAATCAATCAACTTGTATTGAAATAAGAAACACATAGAATTATTATAAATACAAATTATGTTCAATAGGCCATTGCTGCTAACTCTCTCCACATATCTATTTACAAAATGTGGTGCCCCCCAAAACCCCTGTGTAGTCTTAACATAGACCTATATTAAAGCACATAACAAGAATGCATGCTTTGAAAAGTTTGGATCAAACATTAGCAACACACACAGCAATAGATATGGCTTTGTAGTAACAGAAATCAAGTGACGTTATTCTTCTGTGCGTTCAATGCCCGCAACCGTTATTTAACTGCAAAATTTGAGCCAAATATCTACATAAGGAGAATTCTGTTCTAAAACTATTGAACAAAGAATCAGCCAATGTTGCATTAATTGTGTATATTCTTGTGCATTAACAACTTAAACAAAGTGTTATTTTGGGGAACAAATTGTCAATATATTGACAAACTCAACATTTTTTTTTTGTAGCAATACCTTAAATAGGAAAAATATAATTTTCAAATCTGGTATATATAAATAAATAAAAAAAAAAAAAAATAAATAAAAAATAAAAAAAATAAATAAAAAAAAAAAAATATATATATATACACCTATATAAACTAATTGTTCATACACTTAGTATAATATGAGATATAATAATATTAAAGGTATCAAGGTGTAGTAAGATTTAAGATGTTCATTGGCAGAAACAAAAACAAGAGGTTGCTAAATTTAAGTCCAACAGATACTATCTACATTGTATAGTAGGTTGAATAAGGTAGAGTATTCTAGTTCTTAATATACAAGGATATGACATCCCTTTGTAATGCAATGGTTAACACTGACATATTGTGTAAAAAAAAAAAAAAAAATTAAGTAGCCGAACATCATTAAATCAAAGAGTACAAATAGAACAAGAGAGCCAACAACGCCCATTGAGAGCGTAAAAAAACGATACCCCCTACACAGCTAGTGTAGGACACCAACTAATGCTTGTATGTGTTTTATTACCCAGTACTCCACCGTGCACGGTCGGTTTGTCTGTTTATCTGCTCTCCACAAGATACTGTACTTTTGTTTTCTGCTTACTGAGTTTATAGCGGGCGTACTTCTACAGCGCTGCGCAGCGCTGCACTGGGTAATAAAAAGAATATACAACTGTTAGTGGGCGTCCTACACAGGCGTGACGTTTTTACAAACGGGACTTTGTTCTCTTGTTCTATTTATACTCTTTGATTAAATATAGATTAAAAAAATATATATATGAATTTACACAAATCAAAAGTGATATAGTATTTAATTAATTGTTGTACATTTAAGTACATACTATATTATGAGTATTAGATATTAATTTCATGTGGACAGGCATGTTGTACACATTGAGAACAAAATTTTCCAAAACTGTAAAAAACTAATTTGATTTCAAGACGATTGATTATTTTTCAGTTTTGATAAACCATGTACATTATAGTGACCTTGATTTAAGGGCTGTCTTGACTATCAAATTTTATTTTACAAAAACATATGGCCATGATGACATCACGTCATGACCATATATAGACAAATCCTGACTATATTGGGCCATACATTTTTTTTTTTCCAAAGAAAATTTGTTGTTGCAGACTTTTTGTGTGGTATAAAATACAAAGTGATTGACAACCAATTCAAGCTTCCAAAATCTACGTTGATTGTGTTAGACATTGTGTTTGATTGTGTTAGAGACTCTAATGTGTTTACAAAACTAAAAAACGAGAATCTTTTATTGAGCTGTGACCATTTGTGTACAATATTACTAGACCAGCTACTCACAAATACAACAAATGAAAGGGATGTTACAGTTTACAGATAAGAAATCTTAAGTAACTTGTAAATAAATTGTATGGAAAATATGAAAGACTGTTGAAAAAAATAAATAAGTACATTTATTTCACTATAAATTAAGAATGAGCAAAACTCATCACTAAAACAGAAATATATCAATTCTTAATTGTAGAACAAAACAAATGTAAAATGTATATCAAAAGCAAAATGCAACTCAACTATTGTAAAAAACTAGTCCAAGATATTAAAAGTAAACTATGTTTAAAAAAAACTATAACCTGACAAAAAAAGTCCCTGAAAAACATTGCACAATGTTCATATACGGTGGTACTTTTTAAAAGTGCTATAATATGTGTTCTAAATTTAGCAGAAATGAAAAAAAAAATGTTTTTGTGCTACACAAAAATCTACTTTCTATTTAAATTAGGAAAATTACAGGAAGACAGATAATTTCGAGTGTTTTTAAAAATGAAGTGAAATTCGAAAAGCATTGTTCAAAACAGTCATAATAAATATTTTTTAGAATAATGGAAAACATTTTAAAAATCTATCAATCTTTTCATATTCGAGAGATTGATGCAGAAGTTGTGATTCAGGGTCTCATTTTCCTAGGCACCAACATCAACCTTGTCAGGATATTAAAGTAGCAGTGTTAAAGAACAAAAAGAATAGGACCCTTGCCAACCCCTTGGTTAGGCATCAGTGCAGTCTGATCATGCCTTCAGAAAGGCATAGTGGCGTATGGTGCTCGATGATTGGGTGAGCTGGCTCAAAAAATAAGATGATTTGAGGTTAATTTTTTAACTGGCTTCGAACAGTTTCAATGGGGGTTGACTATTAAGGGTACAAATATTTGTTTTGGGGAGTTATCTCCACCCATGTACTCCTTAAATGCGCCACAGGAATGACATACATGTGGCCAGGTTCTGCTGTTTGGCATTTGTAGCCTAAGCATTAGGTATGTTGGGATGACTGCTAAGCTCATTATCAGGACCACCTTTCTCCCAAGCACCGGATGGCGATTTAGGCGGCGTTCTATGACGGGCTGCAATCTTGTCTTGCTTTTCTTGTTGTGCCTTACGGTGACCTCCCTTGATGCCTGGGTCAAGCTTGTTGAGTCTCATTAACAGAAAATGTTTGTCTCGTCCTTCCTATGAAATTATTGAAATCATATGATCAAAAATAATTTGAAGAAATGGAAATAAATGTTATTACGGAATTAAAGTGGTTTATTGCAGAAAACACATCATCAAAGCATAAAAAAAGTATAAATGCACAAATAAATGGCCTTGTTAAATAAAAATGTTTATGCAAATAAATACAATTGGATACAATGTGGATGAAAACACACCTGGACACTTGTGTGCAGACAGCAATGGGCCAAAGTCCTCCACAAGTCACAAATATCTCTCAAAAATCAAGACAACCTCCCACATTCCCGAAAGAAATTTGTAAAAATCTCCCAGTAACTACACCTCACGTGAATTCATTATATTCACATGTTTTTATTACTGTGTTGCCTCCCGGAAGTCAGCTACTGATGGGTATCACGACATGCAACAAAATAAAATTAGATGTGCTAGGAAAAATAATTTAACCAGATCTCTCAGAAGCAGCTTCTTCGAACTTAGGACTCCTGAGATACACACACCCACACACACCTCCTTCCACACTTCCCAACACACACATGTACAAACAAGGAAATGTGAAGTAACCCAGCAAAAACACACACAACTTTTTAAATACTGCCATTAACAGGGTGTATATGGTTCCTGCTGTGCAGAAGTCATGAATCTCCATGGCTATCAATGCTGTAGCCAACTACAGGGACAGTTGGGACTGTCCCACATAATTGTTCTATTGTGTCCACAAAGAATGGGTCCACATGGTTTCATGGTTATGTTTCTTAATTATTTTTTTTCATGTTTTATGCGCTATATAAGACGTTATTATTACTATTATTTTAAAAATGGGTCCAGATTTCTCATATTTTATGTAAAATGGATCAACTTTTAAGAAAATGGGTCGAGATTTCTCATATTTTGCATAAAATGGGTCAATTTTTAAGAAAATTGGTACAGGTTATCCATATTTTTGCAGTAAAATGAGACAATTGTTATGAAAATGAGTCCACATTATTTGAATTTACACGTACAATGGGTCCATCCTGATATTGTCCCACACAGTTTGAAAATCCTGGCTACAGCATTGATGGCTATCACCAGTTTAGTCGACTGAGCTAATCTGATCTCTGAGAGAATCTCCATGACTTGAAATACATTCAGTAACTACTGCCAGATTAGCTATGATGCTCTGTGCATCTGCATGGGTTTTACGTTTCAAGTTTGGCTATTAACTAGGCTATTATAGTAAGCTTTTCTCTTTCAGTGATGTGTAAGAAGTTTTGGATGGGTCATATAAGCTAAAAGCTTACCAACCGACCCAAAAACATCAAGCAAGCAATCAAGCAAGCAAGTAGAATATCAGCACTCACCATGATAAGCTGGTCTTTCAAAAGGACAATCATCTCCCTGTGAGCGGATGCTATTGCATGGTAATAATATAAAATCAAACTATAAAAAAAAAAAAAAAAAAAAAAAAAAATTATGAAAATTAGGTAATATATAGCTTGTGCAGTTATATTCGCACTCCTAGAAATTTGGCAGGCATAATGTTGGTCGGAATTCGTGTTACAGAATTATTGGTACATTAGATTTCAAACCCATTTGAAATTTCCCTGTGTCTGTCCCCATGGAACGAAATCTGGAAATCAGCTACTTTTAATATTTAATATTTTTGAATTTTAATATAATCGATCCAGAGATCTACATTTTTAAATTTTTTGTATACATCAAATATTATTTGACAGAAACATGTGACATATGTCTCGAATAGGTAGGAAATCAAGCGATCAACACTTCTTTGGAAAACCCTGTCCCGAATATCATATAGGCCTATTACTTGAGAAAAACATTTGACATTTCTAAATTTGGTCATGATGAAATTACATAATGACCTTAAATAGGTACATCATGACTATATATGGGCATACAACACATAGGCAAGTCGGGGGCTGCAGCCTACAGCCATAACATACATGCTGGTTCGACTGGCACGCTTGCCTCTTGCTCTGGAGGGGGGCAAGTCTTCTTGGATAGGGACTAAAAACCATAGGCAAAGTGAACACAATTGGCTTTATGTGCATTATAAAGAACTCTATACACCTTTAGAGATGAGTAGGGGGGTTACTCTGGTTTACTGGTCCATCTCACAGCTCCTGCCATTATCCAACACGAAAATACACTGTCATGCGATCTGTACTAGAATGTTCAATAGTGCTTGTCTGTTATGAAACAAATGTATTTTTATTACCATTTTCATATGCTGTGTGCATGAACTAATACACATCTCACAATTGCAAAACACAGTGTAATTTCAACTCACCATAAGACAATAGTAAAAGGAACGATGAACGCTACCGAGCCGATGAATTGCGTTACCTTCCGGACAACCAACGGCCAACCATCCACGGTATTCACTAAAGAATCCCACATCGAATCAAGGTCACGAAATGGACCACATCCTCTAGAGGGCAGCACCCTGTTAGAAAAAAAAAACATATTCAGGTAAACTATCTCATATTGATCGAAAGACATAATGTACTTGTAAATTGTATTTTGTGGAATGATGTGAACTCGAAGATATTAAGCACCTCTATACAGCTGATACAGTACTCGCGGACCACACCCATACGCAAGTGAGCGAGGTTGTGAATTATGGGTTATTCTCCTACCATTACCTTAATGATTTTATTTTATTGGACTTTCATCGAGAAATATAATTTTAATATTAATTCAATTCAACTTACTTGACCATCGAGTAACCGACAGGAATCACGCACAGCATAAAAGTTATCAGCAGTATTACCATGAAAAAATTGCCCGAACGAGAGGCACGGTACGGACGATTCGATGGGATCATGTTGTACAATAAACTCCATTTCTTCAGGTAGAAAAAGATGATGCATTTGAGAAGACAGATGGAGGGAAGGAGAGGAGAATAAAACGAACCAACCCTGAAGGAAAAAAAAAAAAATTCATATCAGAACCTTATTAAACTTGAAATATAAAATTAAATATTTTGAATGTTTTACTTTAAGTACAAATTTTTTTCAAACATTAAAGTTACTCTATTTAATTTCTTTAATGTGAAAGGTCGCGTCCCGACAAATACCTAAGCTTATGTTGCTTATAAATATAATTGTGTGGGGTGTGATTCATTAACTTATTTGGTGAAACCAATAAACATCTAACAACACAAGTGAAAAAGCAACTGACACGGGACAAATCTTCACATATTTACCAACATCTTGATTAGTCTAAACACTGCCGTGCTTTATCAGGCTCCAATTGTTTCAGTGTTTTAGACTCTGCCCACAGTAAATATCAGCTTAAGATCAAGGAGGCCCTCTATATTTATTGGGAACGACCTAACTTAAACAAACAGCTGGCACATCTTAATATTATCATAACACTTTTAGTTGCCTCATTCATTCATTCTGTCTTCACATTGGTCCAAACTGCATAACCTCATTATTTTATAACTCCTCAGCTAAATATAAGCTTAGCAGTAATTACTCTCACTTGACAATTGAAACATACATGTTTTATATTTATCAAATGCATTGCTGCATTTGTACTATTAGTACAAAATAAGCTTTAGGACAGAATACATTTTTCTCACCAATTTAACAGATGCAATAAAATTACTGTATTACAATATTTTGATAAAAGTTCACCAGTTAAGTCATTATTCTTGTTTTGTTTTGTTTTGTTTTGTGTCGTACGACTCTCGTATGATGCTGTCTGTTAATTGTCATTGGCATTATGAACTCTTTGTCATTCAAAATGATCCATTGCGTGTCCTTGCAGTCTTGGTCAGGTGATTACCCGGCTTTATATTCAAAATCAATACAAAATGCATTTAATATTTGTGGAGGCATGAATTGCATTTTAAACTGAATGATTCAATTTTAAAAAGGAGCAAGGGTTGATCAGAAAGTTTTAGTTATACCCTTAAGTACCGTCTTAACTTGAAGAACAAGAAAGCGCCAAAATCAAATGGTACTACTAAAATGTCACTACTAAAATGTCACAAGCACTTTCACCCTGAGCCAGCTGCATCTCTACAGGAAATGGGGGAAAAGTTTACAATCCCAAGGTGCCGCCGAATAATAACAAAAAATGATTTTCATGCACTACTGCATTACACAAATAATGAATGTTTATGAGTACAATGGGAAGAATATTTTCATGAGTTGAAATACCGACTGTTCCATTCGATGAGGCGGAGTCGAGTTGAATGGAACAGTCAAGCTTTCAACGAATGAAAATATTCTTTCCATTGCATGAATAAAAAAACATTCAATATTTGTTTTATAAACACACCTTAAATAGATTCTTGTCATTTGATACTCTGAATGGAGATTATTTTAGTTTGATATTTTCTGAAAAACATCTACCCTTTTTCGAAATGGAACAGTCAAGCATCTTTTTAACCAATTTAAAGTTTGTATTAGGTTGAAGACGTACAATGGAAAAAAAAATAAACGGGTGGTAAAACAATGCACAGATGGAAATAAAAAGGCATGGTCCATGGAACTAAATTTCCATGAGTGACGAAGTGGGGTAAATAACCAATGTCACATGATATGAAATCCACCAATCAAATGACAGGGATCTATTGTGTTAACAAAAAAAATAAATATTCTTACCAACAAATAGCCTGGGAGTACACAATAGCGAGTACATTCTTTGGAATTTCAAATTCCATCTGACCAAGTGCTTTGGCTAAACCAAAATGGAAGTATTTTGCTGCCAGTCTGCAATGACAAAAAAAACCCAATAAGTTTCATGATTAACCTTGTCATAAAACAATTTCATAAGAATAAAATAATGAAAACTGATAACAATAAATAAAAATTGTGCACAGGTATCCATAAAAGATGGTCATAGCACACAAGGATGACCATAGAAAAATAACAATAATGATGGTAGGAAAGAACATATAGTGATTAAAATTGAAAGCGGCCTAAAAAACAAAAGATCTAATGAAGTAATGTATAGGTAATTACGCTAGATGTCTGATCATTATGAATAGCAACAATCATCAGTGACAAAAACATGCAAATTAACATTTTAACATATTCATATTTTCTATATTAGGAAAGCTTTAAAATGATGGGTCATTTAATGATGCTAAAGTTATAAATAAAATGATTACAGTGTCTCTGTACTAAAGCATAAAATAACAGAGAACCTTGAAAAAAGGGATATCAATAGGTACTTTTATGATCTTTCCCCTTTTTTGTGTGTTTTAATTTTTTGTCTTTGTATCTGTTAAAAGGGACCGTGAAGACAAGCCTAGGCTTCTAAACTGGTCCCTCGCCATAGTATTGTATGTTTTCTTTTTTCTGTTGCTCATGGTGAAATAAATGTCACATTGATTGATTGATTGATTGATTGATTTATTTAGTTTGCAAAAGTCCAAAAAAATCCAAAAAAGAAGTACATCTCGATATGGGAATATGGGATTCCTTCTCAAAAATAAGTCCCCACCCCCCCCCCCCCCTCCTTCTTTAGTTTGAAAAAGTAATCCAGAAAAGAAGTACATCTCGAAAAGAAACCCATGGGCTTCTAATCAAGATCATAAGAGCTTCCTTTGAGATAGTACTTACATTCAGACCGACATTCCTTGATTATTTTGACAGCGTGTCAGTATCAATATTTTTTTTTTTAAATTTTACTAGCATGGTTAAAATTTAACAAAACATTAAACAGAATTTTAGAATTTCATAGTTGAAAAATGTTGTATAGTAAAAAATTCTGAAATTTACAGCATTCATTAAGAAAAAGAATCCTCCTATTTAGTTTGCAAAAGTAATCTGAAAAAGAAGCCATCTCGAAAAAGAGGCCCATTTTGAAAAGAGGCCCATCTCGAAAAGAAGCCAATCCAAGGGTCCTATAAGAAGCCCAGGAGTTAGTTCTATTCGAGGTTTGTACGGCACTGTCACATTCTAATACTAATCACTTAGTTTAACAATAATCAACTGTATGGTGGTTTTTGGATGGCAAGCATCCAGTGTTTGTAGTATTTTATATCGACTCACAAATAAATAAGACAATCAACATAAAAATGGTTTGCTGCCCTCTATAGCTGACAAACTTTTTCTTTATAATATATTTGATTAAAACCTACTTTCTTGGAAACTCCCAAAACACGACTACTCCAACAACAGCAACAAAATCAGTAATACACAGTTTGTAAAACTGCTGGCCAATATACGTCTCCCAGCACTGAAATATAAAGGAAATCAAAGCCAATGATGGAAAAATTACATAAAAATTACAATGACATGGAAAATATCTGGATTAAGCATAATATTAAGACACAGGTTAGACTGATACATAGATTAGACATATAAATGGATTAAAATGTTCTATGGATTGGACTACAACATGAAATCAGACTAAAATATGGATTATACTAATACAAGGAAAACAACATGGATTGGACTAAGACATACAATTACCGTCATAATGTTTCAAAATCGTGCAAGTTTGTTGATTGTGTTTCCCATGGTGTTTATAAGTGTTAAGTTTGCCATTTTTGTTAATGATTTTAACACTGTTCTGAATTTGTTGGCACCTTTTTGTATGGATTTTATTATTTTAACTCTAATTAATTAATTTGTTACTTCTTTTGTTTGTATGTGAACTATGATGCTATTTTATGTGATGCAAGATTTTATATTTAATGGATTTTATGTATTTTATTGTATGTATACTGTTGTTTTTTCTCCTATGGAAGCGAATAAATTGAAATAACTATAACACATGAATTAGACTATACATGGAAAACAATAACGCATAGATTATACTAATACATGGAAAACAATAATGCACGGATTAGACTAATACATAGAAAACAATAATGCAACACATTCCTGATGAAGACATAATTAATGTCGAAATATTGAATCCCGACATGATGGCGTGCATTTCGATACTTGGCGTATGTATTATACTATCCAATAATACATGGATTAGACGAATACATGGAAAACAATAACGCATGGATTAGACTAATGCATGGCAAACAATAATGCACGGATTAGACTAATACATAGAAAACAATAATGCAACACATTCCTGATGATGACATAATTAATGTTGAATATTAAATCCCGACATAATGGCGTGCATTTCGGTACTTGGCGTATGTATTATATTATCCAATAATACATGGATTAGATGAATACATGGAAAACAATAACGCAAGGATTAGACTAATACATGGAAAACAATAATGCAACACATTCCTGATGATGACATAATTAATGTTGAAATATTGAATCCCGACATAATGGCGTGCATTTTGATACTTGGAGTATGTATTATATTATCCAATAATACATGGATTAGACGAATACATGGAAAACAATAACACATGGATTAGACTAATACATGGAAAACAATAATGCACGGATTAGACTAATACATAGAAAACAATAATGCAACACATTCCTGATGATGAAATAATTAATGTCGAAATATTGAATCCCGACATGATGGCGTGCATTTCGATACTTGGCGTATGTATTATACTATCCAATAATACATGGATTAGACTAATACATGGAAAACAATAACGCATGGATTAGACTAATACATGGAAAACAATAATCCACGGATTAGACTAATACATAGACAACAATAATGCAACACATTCCAGATGATGACATAATTAATGTCGAAATATTTAATCCTGACATGATGGCGTGCATTTCGATACTTGGCGTATGTATTATACTATCCAATAATACATGGATTAGACGAATACATGGAAAACAATAACGCATAGATTATACTAATACATGGAAAACAATAATGCACGGATTAGACTAATACATAGAAAACAATAATGCAACACATTCCTGATGATGACATAATTAATGTCGAAATATTGAATCCCGACATGATGGCGTGCATTTCGATACTTGGCGTATGTATTATACTATCCAATAATACATGGATTATACTAATACATGGAAAACAATAATGCACGGATTAGACTAATACACGGAAAACAATAATGCACGGATTAGACTAATACATGGACTATTGTATAGTAGCTTACTCTTAATCCACTGCTTGAGCAAAACGAGCAGGTATCATCTTTTTCGTTGTCTTCACAAATAATTTGAGGGTAGTATGAAGCAATAAGCACAGCCAATGAAGCCAGACGCAACAACACAGTTCTGAGAGGCAAAAGCAAAAGCACAGTAACAATAAAATGCGCAAGACAGCAAAATACTACCAAATTAAAAAAGGATGTCGAAGTCTAAGAAAGCATTTAATAAACAACTTTTTCTTACCTTGATAGAGTAAGGTTGATCTCAAATTGTGGGCTGTACTCCTCAAAGCGAACGAGAACATTGAAGATCATGGGAATAATAGCGTTGAGCAAGGTGATGACAATGGAAGGCAGGTAGCTGATGAGTAATGATGCAAAGCTGTTGCTGGTCACTGCAGACTCATTCTCATTCTAAATTGAGAAAATAAAAGTCTGTCCAATATGACAAGTACATGTGATCTGCCCATATATGGATATAATAGGATACCATCATGGCCATATATGAATGTGATGACATCATAATTGTCATAAAAGGGTTATGATAATGGAAGGCAGGTAGCTGAAGAGCAATGATGCAAGACTGTTGCTGGTCATTGCAGACTCGTTTGCATTCTAAATTGAGAAAATAAAACTATCCAATATGACAAATATATGATTGATATGCCCATATATGGTACAATAGAATAATACCATTGCCATATATGGATGTGATGACATCACAATTGTCATATATTGGTTATAACAATGAAAGGCAGGTAGCTGATGAGCAAAGATGCAAGGCTGTTGCTGGTCACTGCACTCATTCGCATTCTAAATTGAGAAAATAAAACTCTATCCAATTTGATCAAATACATGTGATCTGCCCATATATGGGTATGATAGGATATCATCATGGCCATATATAGAAGTGGATATCCTCCCTCGGGAAAGTTTTTATTCCTGGAAATGAGCTTTCCCAACTTCAGCCACCCATTAAACATAAAAGTAACAAGCATTTTGCACACAACAGATAATGTTATAAATATAAAAAAGCCCAAAACAATTGAAAGAATTCATAACAATTCAATTTTGCAAATTAACAGGATTTCTTGAAGACTACAAAAATAGTTTAAGATTAATAATGAATGAATTTATTGAATTATTATGGTTTATATACATAATTAAATAAAAATGAATGGATATTTAGAACCAATTATCACTTTAACAGATTAAATAAAGACTACCTATCAGATTAAATTATTTATTCATAGTTAATTTTATTCTTCGTTCCCATGCCTTCACATATCTGTGGCCTGTATCATCATTGTTTATTCTGAATTATTTACTATCATACTGCCTTTGATCAGTATCTCTCGTTATCTAAATTACTAAATGCCATTTTCTATGACATGGTGGTAGATTTGTCCATGGAGGTTTCTGTCTTATAATATTAAATAAGTACTGATTTATAATCAAAACTGCTTAAAAGGTAATTGGCAAAGACCTTAAACCCTACATTATTATTGAGAAGGAGATCACTTGAAAAAGCTCAACGCACGCAGCGCTGTGCAATTGGGCCTAGAACAAAGCTGCCGCAGCGCATGAAGAACGTTGCCTTTGTAGTCTAATGTGTTCCCTGCCACCAAATGCTAGTTTACCATAAAATTGAACATGGCGAAATGGAGAGCACCCTTTTTCTTAATACGCACTACTTACAGTTAATCACTATGGCTGTGCAAGTGTTTCCACTTTGAAGCTAATACATTTACCTTTCAAAAAATACCAAATATATTAAAATTTTCTACAAAATAGAGTTTTGAATTTTATGAAACATTTACATGAACTTTAGAAGTATGGTATATGGGCAGTTCCACCGAAAGGTCAACCTCGTCATCAAATTTTCATATTTACCGCACCTACCCAAGTGAGGTGTCATTTTGAAGCTCATCAAAAATAATAATATAATATAACTTAACTTAATAATTTAATTTGGTGTTCAATGTGTTCCATATGTGTTTGATCCAATGACCGGGGTAGTAATTTGAAGCGCTTAGAGGCTTTGTTAAGGCATTAAGCGCTATATATGAATGATATATTATTATTATTATTATTATACTATATACTTCCTGGTACACACAATTTTACATGAATTTTTATATACATTATATATAATTATTGGGTTTGAAGTTAAGAGTATCAAATTTATGCATTTAAAAAAAAACATGTAAATTGACACATAACTGTTTAAAACAAGTTAAACACTTTATTTATGATGAATTACTATTTTATATCAAAGTGTACTAAAAAAAATATCTGCCAGACAATAAAAAAAAGAAAAATAATCGTAAGAGTTTGCATTAATTCAATTTTAATTAGAGTAATGTACCACTAAACATCTTGTATACAGCGTGGAAACTAAAAATCTACTAATGCACTTTCTCAGAGAGAATCTTTATCAACTTTTACCATAACCATGACAACTATCTGCCCTCTAGCTTTTATAATTCATGAGTAATGTTCTAAAAATAGCCGGTTATGGACGTACGCAGAGAAAATGACTTTTTCAAACATACATTTAACATTATAAAATCTCTGTGAGAATTTTTTAGTTGATTAAAGAATGTTACAATATGAGGCTTGCTATTCCAAAAATCAGTGACCAAAATATGAAAATTGACTTTTTAATATTCTTATTCTCCACACTATACTGTAAGCTTTAAAATGATGGGTCATAATGGAATCGATTTTATTATTGCCAAAGTTATGAGTAAAAGTATTATGACTTCCCTGTACTTAAGTATACAATACTGCAATATTCTTATGATACACTCAGTTTAATACAGTAAATAATATTGCTGGTTTTGTGATGGCAAGAGTCCCTTGGCTTATGAAGTGGAGTTGTTTTTTGGTCGTGAGAAAAGGTCCTGCTGTGACAGGAATTGTACCTAGGACCGTGGGATGAGAACACATTAACCACTAAGCTATTCAACTCCATTTCCAATTTTATTAATAATTTAAATTATATTAGAGACTTTTATTCCAAACTCTACCATATTTCAAAAGATAATGAATAGCATATTGTACCCTGTGTATTATTCACAACACGTTTTATTTAATTTCATACTTTTTCATATTTCACAATATCCGACAACTCATGTAGCTATGTATAGTTCATTGATATTCATATTGTATATGAATAGTTAATGAACTATACATAGTTTATTGATATTCATTGATATTCATATTGTATTTTATATATATTGCTGTTTTACATTATAAGCATCTTCTTATTCATGGAGTAAAGAGCATCTCAATTTAATTAGAAAGGCATTGATAAGAAATTTTGAAGAAATTATATTTTCATTTTCGTATTATTGCATTATTCACATGATTTAAAATACTTTGGTCATTATTTTGAGCTCCAAATTTCAGCTCTAATTTCCAAGCGGTTTTTAAGTTATGACCTTTTGAAATTTAGGTACCACGCCCCCTTTTTCATGCCAGAAATGGCTCCTTTAACTTGTACGGTTTTTACGAAGCTATATCTCTGGAAATAACGAAGATAAAAAGTTGGAAATTATTACATAGACTGAAATTTGGCCCCTTTTCAAGAATTACCATTCAAATTCAGGTAGAATATTTCATTAGAATGTTATATTCCCCCCAACATCCCACGATGCATTGAGAGAAAATTATTTTTTTGCCTTTTCGCAGGGCTGTATCTTATCATTCTTTTAAGTAAGGAAGTCCAAATTAAACCTATGATGAATGTTCTCATATTACTACATATAAAAGTTTGCAAAGTAAGTATAGCAATACTGAAGGTATGATAGTGTCCCCAAAATGGTTGCAGGACCATTGACCCTGAAAATACCCACTACTTTGACTGGATGTTAACATGGAAACTTGATTTTAATTATGAAATTTATACCAGTACACAGATACACACATCATCTAGAAAGTTTAAACTTTGTTTCTCAACTCCTTATGTATGAACTGATTTTTTTAAAAATAGACAAATTTTAATGTATTCTTAATATCAGGTCAAAGTTCAAGTCACAAATACTGACTTATTTGTGATTTGAACTTTGACCTGATATCTATAATACACTACACACAAATAAAGAGGAAAATCGACTTGCCCAAACTAGAACCCTTGTCCAATGTAAAATACTTGTAGAATGTTTTTGATAACTTAATCATGAAATTAGGACATGGACTACAAATTGTTTTACAGGAAAAGCCGTATATCAAATAATAGTAGAACCTCTCCATTGGACACTCCTATTAAGGGGAATACTTTCTTGGGCAGCAAACAAGGGGAATCTTTTAACACTACACCCAAACCCTATCAGGGTATACCCCTAAACAAATTTACACTTTTTGGTCCTGAAGGTGTCCCCTGAATAGGGGTTCTACTGTAATACTATATAGTAGTAAATTTATCTCTTTACAACAAAATCTTACATGTATACAGTAACAGGGATTTCATAAACCACCATATAAAATTGTATTTTACAAAATGGTTGGGATACTCTATTGAATACAATGTAGTAGTTGCCATGTAGCTTAATTGTTAAGATCCTTGCCTTCCAATCCCAGTGACAGTAATGAGACTTAGTTTATAGAGCATCGCATTATTTTCATTTATTATGAGGGCCCTGAATATCAGCTTTACCTTGAAGAGTAAGCTGGAAGTATCACCCTCTATAAATATGATATAAAAAAAAGAAAAGAAAAAGAGAGCCACTTACCAGGACAGCCAACTCGGATGTAAAATAGATGAGATAGCCAGCACCTCCTAAAATCACCAGCACAAAGAAGTTGACGATGAAACGAACAATGACCAGACCAATTTTCTTGCCAATGGTTCTTGACTGGCGCTTGAGGATCAATCGCTCTTCCTCAAGGACACTCTACAAATGATATACATAGAAAAAAGAACAATATTAACACGTTGGCTGCCAGCAATGGGTATACTCGTCACACAGGGTGTTCCTCAGGGTGCCAGAGACGACTATACTTCTCAAAATCGGGGTAACATTCTAGCATTTATTACTTCTTTGTTATACATTGTAGAACCAGAGACTTAACGGCTTGTAGTTCGGGGAATATACACCTACACGATAATGTGCGAATGACATATGAGGCAGGTTGAGGCAAAATGGCTCAGTTGTAGCAAAAACTGAAATTCAAGTTATTGGTATTTTCAGATACCTGAGTATGTGATCTTTAAAATGAGGGGTCATTCATTCAAATTGGACATTTCAAGCCTAAGTTATTGGAAAGTGAAAGTACATTACTTTTAGTTTCAAGATAAACATGATTTTGAGTAATTGACTTTGAAAGTTATTTGTGCATACATTGTTTAATAGAATGAACTATCAAAATAATGTTAAATAAACAATTTGTTGACCACTTCCAGAGCTAATATTTTGGGACATGATTAATAAGACATTAAGCTGTTGATCTATAGCGAAAAACAAATTTGGATTTTTAGGAAATATTTTGAGCTCAATACTGGACTGTGCAACAACTTAACCATTTCGCCACGACATGCCTCATATGTATGTTTGTCGTGTTATGTTGCCGGCAATACACTTGAGTAGCACAAATGGGGGCGTCCTTTGAACATATACCAACCCGTGTAAAAAGCTGACAAGAAAACTAGCATCTGGTATAGTCAATAAAAAGTCCTGTCACAGTGCCATATTTGGGCCTAAAGTAAGTATTCTAAAAATATAAAACACTGATCAAAAAATGTACATGAATAACCATTACTTATCTGATGTTTATTTATTGAAAATAATTTTTTTAAAAAGTAATTTAATTATTTTATAATTTCAATTATCTATTTTCTAATTTCAATTACCTTGACCTTTCACTTTTTACATTTTTTTTTAAACTAATATTTTTATATAATAGCTAATCTTGTACTTAAGTTTAGTTTTCTGGGGTTCCAGACTTTTGTCATGGTGACTTTGTTGCTTTTTGGGCCCCAGGGCACATGTATAAATAAATAAATCATATGAGATAAAAATAAATAAATGAGATTAAATCAATATTTTAAAAAATTAACCTTATAATATCTTGTTGAAATCACTACTGCTCTCCAACAGGTAAATTCTTCATTATGAGTCATACATGTTAGAATTTAATATTATTTCAAAATAAATAAAGAAATAAGCAATCATAACAAGCCTTATTTTTTATCAACTTATATAATTTCATCAATGTCTCCATTCCATTTCAGTGTTGGTGAGTAAACATGATGAATAAATGATGTAGGAAGTATTCATGAACGATGACTTACGGTAAGGTCATAGTGGATGCTACTGTGCTTAAGGTAAGCATTGTTTGTGTCATTCAATGAGCAATCCCAACTGCCAAACACTTTGTTGCAATACTTGTAGTAACGGTCTTCCTGATTGGCTAAATTTTCCTTGAAGCCTCTACCAGTGCTGTTGAAGGGAAGTGATTGGTAAAATATGATTAATAATAAGTCGTATTATTATTTACTTTATTAGGCAAGACTTTTTTATACCTTGTTTTTGTGAACCCACCACCCGCAAATAATGATTTTGAATAAGAATAAAATTTAATTTTTCGCCAATTAGCGCACACGCCACTATGAAAAAACAGAGATTATTACATACGCCGATGCCTTGAATTTGCCAAAAATAAAGATGTATATATATTCCTAATTATATAAAATAAGCAATTAACCATCCCATTACTAGACTTTTAACATTCACTAATAAAATTTATTTTTATTTTCTCCTCCGTTTACAGTCTGTCTCTTATACACATCTAGATGTGTATAAGAGACAGTTTCAAGCCTAAGTTATTGGAAACTAA
>NW_022727904.1:29244-37566 GCF_011630105.1 Anneissia japonica
AGGTATAAAAAACGTCTCACCATATTATAAACTAAAGTTACTTAACACTTTCACTGCCAAAGATTTCAGGGAGATTTTTTTTATTAGCTTTCCTGAACTACATTGAAGAAATTGTTTTGTACAGCAACTCTATCATCTTCAAGCATCATTGATCACTGTCACCAACGATCATCATTAGTTACCATCAGCCACACATATTAATCAATATCATCATAAATGTCAGCAACCAATATTAATCGTGATCATTAATATTATCATCCTCAACTATCATCATCAATGATCATCAGTGTAATAAATCGTACATCATAATTAACAATCTCAACCATCAACACCATTTACCGTTTTAACAAAATTGAACTACCATCAAAATCCCAATATTACTACTATTAATATTACTATTATTATTCATCAATTTATTATATCATTAATATTCATATCCACCAACATCAACATAATATATTCATGATCATCCAAATCAATATTCATCATAGTTTTATTAATTATCATTGATTGACTATACAGTACCATGCCTTTTTTAGCCTTGTCACTTGCGGTTATAATTTCAGTTTAGTACATCATGCTGCATTTTTGGCCATTAACAGAACTGGTCCATGGCACGCAGTTTTTGGAAAAACCCGGATTATAAATCCTGCTGGTTTGTTGAATAGCGATGGGTTCTTAAATTATTTATTGCCAGTGAAGCCCATGAGATGAAGTGAGTGATTGTAATGGGTTTCTTGTTTACATTATGATGGCTATATGTTTGCTGGCCAGGACTCTCTTGTTAAATCCCAATGGACATTCTTAAACCCAATTAAAGTTAAGTTTATGGAGCTGCTAACAGCTCCCTCTGGAGCATTTGACAGCTCACTCTCAACTATCAGACAGCTCACTATGGACCATTTCTGCTAATGGGGACTTTTGCCTCATGTAAGTTGGAAGTGAAATAATAAATAATGAAATAATAAATTATTAATATCCACCATCATTATTCCTCATAGATATTATTCATTATCAATTACTACATCATCATTAATAATCATTATTACTCAGGTTTGTAGATGTAGAAAACTAAGGGTGGGTGAGACATTTTAAGTGTGGGTGGGTGACAATGTTGGTAAAATCTAAATATAAGAGTGGATTTTAAGGATGAAAAATTGGGTTAATAAGGGTGGGTGGAAGACCATGAAATTAGTTTTAGACTGGGAGGAAAACTTCAAGGCTGGGTGGCTCCGCCCACCATAACTACATCCCTGATTACTGTAGCCATCATCAATAATATTAGCAATCACTGCCATAACAACTGACATTAAGTGGACAAAAATATTAACAATAACAATAATATATTTATAAATCACACAAATCCACAAAATATTAGATATTAATAATAGGATGTTTATAATATAATAAGCACCGTATTCTTGGTGTCTGACTTACTATCGAACCATCAGCAATAGGCTAAGCACAAAGTAGCTGATGGACACTAGTATGTAGGCTAGCGGCAAGTTGTACGTATGAGCAGTGAATGTAATAGCTAGTGTGGATGGCACGTAGAAACCGTAGAACAGTGCAGTCTTCTCCATCCAACCCTGAAATCAATCAATGAAGTAATTTTTCAATCACACAGTAGAATCAATCAATCTATTAAATAATCATTCAATCAGTGATTAAAAAATTTATTAACTATTTATTGTTTAAAAAATAACTTATAAACGAAAATTATATGGTTGTATAATTGTGTTGCATCTACTGTAGGAAATTATAATAAACTCAAACAGCTTAATATTAAACTTGACATATTCAGTACAGTTACTACACTTAAAGGTAAAATTGGCTTACTTTTTAATAACTTTAAATAAATTACAGTACAATAATTTTCATTAAATTTTTGTTTTTCAACATAAAACTAATAAATGATATAATTTTTCCTTGTTATAGTATTTCAGTCATTTAATTCTAGTTTATTAAAATACAAAAGGAATTTTAGACTCACTGTTCCTTCAAAGAAATCAAGAAGCAATTGTATTCCGGTAACATTAGAAATGGTATTTTCGTAAGATACCACACAAGCTATGTAAAAAATACACAATTAAAACAGTGAGTTGAGAGAAGCAAAGTAAAACCACTTTCAGAATGACTAGTTAATGAATATTCATACTACTTTTGTAAACCAATGAAAATTCATAATAATTATGAATAAATTATCCACTGATTAAAAATGTGAAGTAAATATAGCAAGCAAAGCTTTCAAATAGAGAATATCAATGAATAAAGAATTACAAATTTACAGTGAATGTTGAAAGGATGATCATGGAAGTGATACAAAATATTAAATATTATGAAGCTAAGAGGATGACGATGATAATGATAATAATGATTTATGATGATAATGATGAAAGATGAAAATAACTTTTAAAATATTAATAATAATAACAATAACTATATAATTATTAATGAAGATTATAATATAGATGATGGTATTAATGATGATGGTGACAATGATAATTATGATTACAATTATGGAAATGAATACAGTATGATACAATGATAATGATTGTTAATAATTAAAGATAATGATACTGATAAAAATAGTGATGATGATTATGAGGTTATAACAATGACACTGATAATTATATGACTAAAATGATATTAGTGACTAAAATTATATTAGTTAAAAATCATTATTATTATTATTATTATTATTAGTTAAAATCAATTAATCCTTGAAATTCACTTACTTGCATTATCAACCTTGTTACTACTAGTATTCAAGGCGACTTGAGGGATGACAACAAACAAAAACATGAGGAGGAAGATGTAGATGTTGAGAAACATCATCCACTTGAGAAACACGAAGTAGGAGACAACAGCTGTGCCGAACTTGCCTGATCAACAAGAAACATTATGTCAACACATGTGGAAACATTGTAAGGTGTAGACAAATTTTAATTGAATGTTAATAATTCAAATATAAAAAAAAAAATTTGATATTGGAAATTTCAAGTTTTTAGCTTTTTATAAGATGTATTGTCCCATGAAAAGTACTCAAAACAATCATAAAATCATTTTTTTAAGCAACTTCCTTATTTTGAAGCAACATAAAAAACAATCAACTTGAACATAAAAATTAGTGTTGTTAAGAATGTTCACCCATATTTTTACAGCAAAAAAATTATAAATACTTCCAGAGAAGTGTTTCATTATTACCCTTGCCTGTGAATGAAGGAGAGGTGAAGGGAATTTCAATAGCGCATATCTATGTGGTGTGTGAGCATTCTTGCGGGTGCAAAATTCAAAAAATATTGGACTAATTTTATTTTTATGCACACATTGTCAGTGTTAATGTATCTCAGTCCTCCTCAAATCTGGTGCTGACTGGAAGAAGTTTAAATTTTAGAATGCTATTTTACGGCCGCAACCCAGAGAGCCAGCTGAAGCAGATACATTAGTTTGGCCATGTTCGGCTAGACTGAGTCGATTCGAGCGGATCGACCAGCGGGTCAGAGGAGGGATGTGAAAATCTAGCCAGCAGACTGGAACTTGAAGTGGTCCGGCCAGTGTGCAAACTACCGTAGCCTGAAAGATGGACTTGCCCAAAAGATCGACCATGGGCCATTATTTTTTTTCAGTACATAACAGTAGATAAAGTGCAACAGGGATGATGATAATCTTAGATTATCTTGTTCTTATTAATATCCAGTATAACAATTAATATCTTCTAAGGACGAGATTTGTATGTTTATGTAATGAGCAAGTTAATTTTAAAATTATTTTTATGATTTTTTCTTGTGATTTTTAGGGGACCAATATATCTTTAAATAATAAAATATGATGAATAATCAAAAATGCTACTAACAATAAAATAGTTAACACTGAATTTATAAATTATGAATAATGATAATAACACTATCTACAGTATTGCAAAAATAAAGTCAAGATCCACAGCATCACTGAACTATGGAACCATAGAATATATAGATCAAATGAGGCATGTCGTGGAAAAATGGTTAAGTTGTCGCACAGGCCAGTATTGAGTAAATGAGCTATCAAATATGGGAGCTCAAAAAATTGCCTAAAAATCCAAATTTGTTTTTCATTATAGATCAAAAGTTTAATGTCTTATTAATCATGTATTAGTTCTGGAAGTGGTCAACAAATTGTTTATTTAATGTTATTTTGATAGCTCATTCTATTAAACAACGTATATACACAAATAACTTTGAAAGGCAATAATACTCAAAATCATGTTTATCTTGACTCTAAGAGTACTGTACTTTCACTCTCCAATAACTTAGGTTTGAAATGTTCAATTTCAATGAATGACCTCTCATTTTAAAGATCACATACTCAGGTATCTGAAAATACCAACAACTTGAATTTCAATTTTTGCTACAACTTGGCCATTTTGCCACAACCTGCCTCAAATATGAACAACAGTAGATGGTAATTATGATATTGTCTGAGAAGCTTCATACCCTGCAGCAGTCTGTTTAAAGAGAGTTAGAGTGATCGAGGCTGATGATTGTCACGATACAAAGGTAATCACTAATATTAGATCATGATACATATTCAAACAATAACTAAACATGAAATTACATCCAACATCGATATGCAATAATTAACATAATTGTTTATAAAATAATAATGATTATGATTACTGTACAAACATGACACCAAAACTTCATACCTGCCAACATTTGAATATCAAAAATAGGGACGCTATTCATTGGTGCCACGCCCCCACCCCAAACAATTGTACGATGCTAATTCCTTACTTGCTTTAAATAAAATACAAGAGTTACTTAATTCCAAATGTACTCTTTATTTACCTCACAACCAACACAAATATTTAAGTTAATCAGTAGGCCTACAGACTTCACTATGAAGGGCACGATATGTTGCTTGTTTCGCTGACCTCATAACGTCATTATTTAGATGAATGACACTTAATATCTCTGTTCAACATTTCCACTCTTTGACTCATTAAAGCACTATGATGAAAAAAATGGGGATTCCCTAGGTCATACGTTGTTTTGATTAGTCTTCTTCACGTATTGTATACACGTATTTCCAACTGTTTGTTGTTTAATAATCGGGCGATAAAGTTGAAATTTCTTTATTTCAATGTTTGGAAATAATGTCAATGTTTCAAAATAATTAAAAACTTAACATTTTGAAAACAGTTTGGAGTTTAAAAGTAGTTGTGGTTATACACTGGTGACACCAAAAAAACACGATATTCCGAGTCCTTCGGGCGTTACTTCGAAAGGCCCCCCCCCACCCAATTCGGATACCCAGATCCACCCCTGGGGGGGGGTCTATTCAAAGCTCTGAAAATTTCAAGGAGAGCAATTGCTATCCTAGTAATCCGAGGAGAGTAATTTAGTGCTCTCCTGCGTTTTACATACATGATGGACTATTAATGTTAACACAACAGCAAACATGCATACAAAATTATAGCCTCAATTTTATAGCTCCGGACTAAACACACTCGACCTACTGTACATTTTTAGTACTACTTATGATGTCGGACACGACACGGCTTAACCTGTGTCCCACAATTTAAATTTAATTTAATTTATTATTTGCAAACCATATGTGGCAAAGACAAGCCAAACCAGTCACTCGTTGGAAAAATCAATTTTTAGTAATATTAATACAGGGTTTAACAGTAAAATGAGAGCTATGAAATGGTGAAAGAATCATTTAAATCCGACACTTCGTTATGAAGTTACACGAGTTTAAACATACAGCTGTTTAAAGAACAATATTTGAGAAATCAGCCTTTAAAGTTTACGATTTAAGGCATTTCTTAGCCAGAAACCATCACCAAATCGTTAAAAATTGTTGTTTTAACATTGAAAATGAGGAAAATAACAGCATAGCATGATGTATAGATATATAAAGGTTAGTTTAGTGCAATAAAATAGATTTCCAAAATTAGACATTCCAGCATGTTTTGGCCATTATCTGCAAAACAGGATTTGCGACGAGTGACTGGTTTGGCTTGTCTTTGCCACATATACTGTATGTACACTTAAATTATGAAAACAGTTAGGAAACAATTCATCAAAACTAGTACAGTACCTACAAGATGTGTACACTAAGTGTTGATGTGAATAAAGATTTGAACACCCTCTGCTATCCCCCCCCCCACCTCCGCAAAAAAAAGCTTCCGACTTGGTTCAATCTCCAGTAGGTCGAGTGTGTGTAGTGCAGAGAAAATTGAGGCTATAATTTTGAAACTATGGTCGAGTGCATGTTTGCTGTTGTGTTAAATAATAATTATAATTACTAGTTGCGTAAAAATAGTTTTTAAAATAATAGGAACCAACTAAAATACTATTGTATTCCGACTGAAGTCCATCACATATGTACGGTAATTCGCCAAAATTCAGTGTAAAAAAAGGTGTTCCATCGTGTAAATTCAATTAATAAATGTTGCTTTATCAATCACCATTAAAAAACGGACACTTCACATTTGAATCACCACACATGTACGGTACTGAAAGCGCCCTATCCACCAGCCGACCAGGGACCCGAGTTCACATGTACTGTACCTACTTGCAGGCACTGGCGGAGTACAAAGAGATCCTGCAGTTGAGCTTGCATTGAAGGCGGTGCCTCATGATGATATGCGATTGAACAAATACTGTTCCCCATGGCAACATTTCCGTTTCAACACTTTGGTATAATACTGTTGTAACTTTTTGAACAAAATATACTTAGTACATATTTTTTAGCGTGGCGCAAACATTTTAAGCGTGATACAATCTTTGCTTATTTTTCCTAAGCGTGGCGGTCATTTCGTTTTATTGCCCAAGCTTAAGTCTGTCTCTTATACACATCTAGATGTGTATAAGAGACAGGTGTGCAAACTACCGTAGCCTGAAAGATGGACTTGCCCAAAAGATCGACCATGGGCCATTATTTTTTTTCAGTACATAACAGTAGATAAAGTGCAACAGGGATGATGATAATCTTAGATTATCTTGTTCTTATTAATATCCAGTATAACAATTAATATCTTCTAAGGACGAGATTTGTATGTTTATGTAATGAGCAAGTTAATTTTAAAATTATTTTTATGATTTTTTCTTGTGATTTTTAGGGGACCAATATATCTTTAAATAATAAAATATGATGAATAATCAAAAATGCTACTAACAATAAAATAGTTAACACTGAATTTATAAATTATGAATAATGATAATAACACTATCTACAGTATTGCAAAAATAAAGTCAAGATCCACAGCATCACTGAACTATGGAACCATAGAATATATAGATCAAATGAGGCATGTCGTGGAAAAATGGTTAAGTTGTCGCACAGGCCAGTATTGAGTAAATGAGCTATCAAATATGGGAGCTCAAAAAATTGCCTAAAAATCCAAATTTGTTTTTCATTATAGATCAAAAGTTTAATGTCTTATTAATCATGTATTAGTTCTGGAAGTGGTCAACAAATTGTTTATTTAATGTTATTTTGATAGCTCATTCTATTAAACAACGTATATACACAAATAACTTTGAAAGGCAATAATACTCAAAATCATGTTTATCTTGACTCTAAGAGTACTGTACTTTCACTCTCCAATAACTTAGGTTTGAAATGTTCAATTTGAATGAATGACCTCTCATTTTAAAGATCACATACTCAGGTATTTGAAAATACCAATAACTTGAATTTCAATTTTTGCTACAAGTTAGCCATTTTGCCACAACATGCCTCAAATGTGCTTCAGAGTTTGAAATATTATATCAATATACAAATTACAAAATTTGCTTCCATTGTATAGTAAAAATGGCAAAGATTAATTTTAAAAAGTATTTTTCTTAATCTTCCAATGTATTTTTTCATGATTGTTTACTTAATAAATAATTTCCATTATTACACATAGAATATCACAAAATAGTAGAACATGGTTAAATGAGGGTGCAGTGTACTGATGATGATAATTACCTTTATTTCTTATGATTTTTCTTGTTTTCTTATTTTTAGGAATATGAATCGTATTACTATGTAAAATTTGGAAAATATCCCAAAATAACCAAGAAATTGTCATCAGGTAAGTCAAAAGAAAGTCAACCTGGATTAACAAAATGCCAGTTGTCTGTACTGTACTGCCATTGTGATGTTTGAATTCTTATAAACTTTGTGCATTGATTATCAGATTATTTTCAGACTCATCAGATAATGTTTATATGTTAAGTAGAGTATTATCCAACTTACAACAGACATGGAAATAATTAAGATTTATTTGATCGGTTTTCTGAAGCCATATCAGATATATTTGGTCAAATAGTGTGTGTTAGGTCA
>NW_022727904.1:38255-41508 GCF_011630105.1 Anneissia japonica
CAGCTCCGGGCGTTACTTCGAAAGGCGTTCCAAATGAGGCTCTGGAGTGGGAGTTTATTTGAGGGGGAGGCAGGGGAGGATTTAGGGGGAAGGGGGCGCCAGGCCTCAGAAGTTATTTTTCTGGACGTCTAAAAAAAAAATTTCCCGGGTGCAGGCTGGATTCCACTAGGAACGCCCGACCCCCCCCCACCCAATTCGGATACCTGGATCCACCCCTGGGGGGGGGGGTCTATTCAAAGCTTTGAAAATTTCAAGGAGAGCAATTGCTATCCTAGTAATCCGAGGAGAATAATTTAGTGCTCTGCTGCGTTTTACATACGTGAATAGACTATTAATGTTATTTAACACAACAGCAAACATGCACTCGACCATAGTTACAAAATTATAGCCTCAATTTTATAGCTCCGGACTACACACACTCGACCTACTGTACATTTTTAGTACTACTTATGATGTCGGACACGACGCGGCTTAACCTGTCCCACAATTTAAATTTAATTTAATTTAATTTATTATTTGCAAACCATATACTGTATGTACACTTAAATTATGAAAACAATTAGGAAACAATTCGTCAAAACTAGTACAGTACCTACAAGATGTGTACACTTAAAGTGTTGCTGTGAATAAAGATTTGAACCACCTCCGCAAAAAAAAAAGCTTCCGACTTGGTTCAATCTCCAGTAGGTCGAGTGTGTGTAGTGCAGAGCTATTAACTTGAGGCTATAATTTTGAAACTATGGTCGAGTGCATGTTTGCTCTTGTGTTAAATAATAATTATAATTACTAGTTGCGTAAAAATATTTTTTAAAATAATAGGAACCAACTAAAATACTATTGTATTCCGACTGAAGTCCATCACATACAGTATGTACGGTAATTCGCCAAAATTCAGTATAAAAAAAGGTGTTCCATAAGAAATTCGTGTAAATTCAATTAATAAATGTTGCTTTATCAATCACCATTAAAAAACGGACTACTTCACATTTGAATCACCACACATGAACGGTACTGAAAGCGGCCTATCCACCAGCCGACCAGGGACCCGAGTTCACATGTACTGTACCTACTTGCAGGCACTGGCGGAGTACGAAGAGATCCTGCAGTTGAGCTTGCATTGAAGGCGGTGCCTCATGATGATAGGCAATTGAACAAATACTGTTCCCCATGGCAACATTTCCGTTTCGACACTTTGGTATTTACTGTTGTAACTTTTTGAACAAAATATACTTAGTACATATTTTTTAGCGTCGCGCGAACATTTTAAGCGTGATACAACCTTTGCTTATTTTGTTTTTTCGCCCAAGCGTGGCAGTCCCGCCACGCTTAAGTATAGCTGGCGAGACTCCTGATCAATATTTGCAGTATAATAATATAAAAAAGCACTTAGCAACATTTATGCTGGTATTCAGAGTATTATTTTTGCACTACTGTACCTGTAGAACCTATAATCATTATATTGGAAGGCAAGCAACTATATTTTTCATAAAATATCAAATAACAAGAATCTAATGTATACTTGGTGTATTATATTTAAAAAAAAATAAATGTTTTTTTATTTGTCAACTTCAATAAAAAAACATTTCTTTTGTTGAAATATATTCACTGTTCCATTCAACTCGGCTACGCCTCATTGAATGTTTTATTCTATGCATTTTTCCACTGCACTAACATCCATTATTTGTACAAATGGTTGCCAATTAAAGAATGGAAGAATTTTGCTCTATTAAACTTTTATTACCATAAGTATGGATTGGCAGTGAATATGGTAATATATGGGATGCAAGCAGAAAAACCACCAAGCTACAGTGCAATTACAAAAGATGCTATACAGCTACCGTTGGCAATTTTTAACCCTAGGAACCCAAAATGAATTGCAATAACTTCCAATGATAAAAAGCTTCCAAATCCACTAATTATAATTGTCGTAAAAACTAAACCAGAATACAAGGACTACGGCTGATATTATCAATACTCTGTAGCTGTCAAACAACATCTTGCCGATAGAGACTGGCATCTCGCAGTTCGATTACAATTGGATTATAGTAATTGTTATTGTCGTGATGGAATAATAGACAATATAACTGAATTTGCGTCAGGAGAAACATGTATAGGTTTCTCATGACGCAAATCCGGTTATTGTTTATTATTCCATCACGACAATAACAATTACCATCAACACTGCAGTACCCGCTGCTTACTTGGACTCAAATTCAACCCTGGCCATCAGACGCAAGCTCGGTGGTCTAGAGGTATGATGCCAGGCTAGTGATCTGGAGATCGTGGGTTCAGTCCCACCCGAGAACAACTTGCGATTTTTTTCGCAGTTGTTTTCAAATGTACTGAGTATTCGGTACATTTCCACATCAGGTAGGGCAAAAAAATTACACCTATATATATAATTGGATTATACTTTCGATAAACTCTGGTTCTTTTGCTTGTTAGATTTTTTAAATCTCCCTCCCCCAAATGCAATTTAACAACCCTAAAAAATTCACCAATGACCCAAACCTGGGTCGTGATCTATGGGTTGCCTACCATCTATACAGTTTAGATTGTTTCCTTATCGTTATGGCTATAACTAGTTACATTTGATTAAATATTGATTGAATCCCTTGGCTATCCAGTATAGTAGCCTTATATATTATGTTTGCTCAAGTTATTGACAAATACTGTATTTTATGACATGTTTACCTTCGACTTCTTTGATAGATGATCTCCACACTTCAAACCACAGTAAAAAGTCAGACAATTTTTGTTTTGTACGCTTTCCTTTCTACGATAAGAAAACATGATAGAATTTTTTTAAAGTGTTATAGTTCTTAAATTATAAGAATGCTTTAAATAAGTTTAAATGATGTAAATTTTTGAAATTTTAGACTTGGAACATGATGCAATTAAGTTTAAAATTATTTAGAAAATGAAAATCGTAAAAATAATTATGCTCATTAGAATATTAACACAGAAATGCTTATTACATAAACGATTGAAATTATTTGAAAATTGTATAAAATTTCTCCCTGACGTAACATAAATTAATATCATAATCAATATGGAAATCATGAAGATTAAAATGACGAATATATGGAAATGAAATGCTGATGATAACTGACAATGACCAGGGGTTTATTTAAGAGCCGGCGGCCGGCGCATTCGATCGGCTACTACGATGTTTTCGCCGGCTACTTCAATCAATGCTGTACAAAAATTAATACAAAAACCACCAATATAAATAGCGCAACAGGTCTGTAAA
>NW_022727904.1:41543-44493 GCF_011630105.1 Anneissia japonica
TCATTTCGATGTTCCTTTCTGTTGAAAGTTCGTTAAAATGTCTACCAATTTTCAGACTCCATGTTTGACTTTCATGAACTCACGGCGTAAACAAAGTTAAAGTTCAAAGTTCGGCAGTCGCGCCTGGGTGAGCCCATCAAAGAAGCCACGCCTCCAAATCACATGTTAGCCAATAAGATAATAGAAATTTCTCCTACACCACGTGCTCAGGTGATGACGATATACATCGCCCAAACTCTTTTTCCGTACATTGGGCTTCCGGGTTTTCTTACCGTTTAATTAATTCTTACTTCTTAATTTTTACATTAATTTGTGTATGACTATGAACCTTTTATTTTCATTTTATTTTTATTTTACTAGCCCTCTTTGTGATGACATAGATATTTCAGAAATGATAAATAATAATTTAAAAAAAAACCCAACACTGGCTCAAATTCGTTTACACTCGGTGGCGGAGGTAACAAGGCGAACCAACTATATTGAATGCTGTTTACACTCACAATTTCAGAGTTATAGATAGTAGGCCTACAATGATTAAAACGGCAAAGCAAGCCAAAATCGTCTCAATTCACGACATCACATGAGACATTTTTTTCCAATGTGGTATCCATTCCTTTTCGATATCTGCGTAAATTTTAGAACTATTTTTTGCTCTCCTTGGATGTTTTCTTCAACGCAGATCTAGGGCGCATAGGCCTAAATGGTGAATCCCCATATTTGTGAAAAGTAGACAACTTAATCATTATAAAAATTGTATTTTCAATTTATTTTGGTGGATTTTATTAAATGTTTATAAACTTAAAAAAAGAATGTATTTCAATTATTGAATCAATATTCTGACCTTAAATTCCCATGTTGAGCTCGAAAAATTCGTAAATTCTAGGCCTATTCTAACCTACTCAGTAAGTATACCAGGGAGTTGTTATAGTGAGTATACTAATTAATGAGGTTGTGATCATCACTGCATGTGATTGCACATGTGCAACCACTGTGCAGCGTATACTAAGAAGTTCAAATGGCAAACTAATTTTCCGTACCATATGACATACCACGATGTTCAATCATCATCAATCAATGTGTTTGAATCGATATTAGGCCTACAGGAAAATAATTTGTTAATAAAACATTGATAAACATTGTTCATTTTGTAGGATGCTTGAATATCATACAAAATTAGGGAATATCATATGAGTAAGTAGTGTATGTGTGTAAACTTGTCTCTTTCTTATCTGTGCCTGGTATAGCCAGCTAAGTCCTGGTCCTAGCAACTGAGGTAGGCTGCAGGCTTATATGGCGCCTAAGCCTGCCAAGGCCTAGATATAGCCTACACAGTGGCTGTAGGCCTATCTAACCTAGGCCTAAACTCACGATACGATATTTTCAGCTATTGTATGATATTCCTCTCATGAAGTAAAGTTAGGCTTTTTGAGATTCGCGAAAGTTTAATGTCGCGAAAACGGCCGAAATTATCAATTCGCGAAAGTTTCTGGTTTACAGTATCTATTTAGGCTAGGCATATGTATGAAGATACAGTATATGTAAAAATATCAACTTTTTTTACAGCTCATAGTTGATTCTGAAAACTGTTTAAAACAAAATGATGTAGACACTGTGATGTAGGCTTAAAAAACCCTTGACCCCCGACCAGGGCTTTTCCCCTGGACCCCGATGATGGCCTAGGCGCCCCCCCCCCATTTCAATTTACTCTCCTGTTACTTTCAAATTTCTCCTGCTACTCAAATTCATAAATAAACCCCTGCAATGACAATGAATGATTAACGATAAAGATGATGAAACAACAATTATTGAAATGATGGTGATAATGGTGATGAAAATGATTTGATATTTCAGGATTGAAAAAAAAAGTGATGATGATGATAATGATAATCATGTTTGATGAAAAAGATGATGATGGTGATGATGATCAAAAATTACCATAATTATATGATTATAACAATGATGATTATGATTACTGTACAAACTTGATACCAAAACTTACTCTGGCCATTTCAAACCGCCATGCTTTAAACCCGGTAGAAGCCACAACAGTAGTAGCGCCATATTTACGCCTGCAATGAAAAAAAAGAAAACCTAGAATTATATCAGAGATCCAGACAGTGGCGGATCCAGGAATATGTAACATACAGTATGCACTCCTCTCTAGGTCGTATAGCCTAGCGATAGCCTAGTTATGAATCATCGCACGATTTTACCTGACTGCACCGACCAAAAAGTGACTACTGTATTCTCTCTCAAATGTTCAATAAATGTTTATTTCTTTGACAAATGTCTATCAAAATAGCATATTTACAAGTTCTTCTAAATGTAATTGCTGCGAAGCAGCCAATTTATATTCTTGACAGCAATTTGACCTCTGAAAGGTCATTGTTTGTCAAAAAACAGGCGCCTATGACTGAAAAGCGGAGTTTCCTTCTTTCGTTCTGCCGGGTAAAATCAATTACTTTAGGCGACGTTTGTAGACTAACCTACCCGTACCAACGTCCGCATGTCGCGCTAGCCAGGCCTAGACTAGGTAGGATGGTAGGCCTAACCTTGAAGGGACGAAGGTCCCAATGAAAAACAACGTCGCTCCTTGATAGCTAACATTGTCTATTTAACATCACAATAATTCATTATTAGATCTATAGTTGTTTTTTGAATTGTACAGTACTGTACTCCACAAATCTCAGACGATACCTCGCGTAACTCGTTAACGTCTCGTATCTATTGTCGTGACATCATGGCTCGCTGGCTCACACCAATTTAACCTCCTTGCTCACACACTTGTGATGTCTTGCACTTGTGATCAAATAACACGCTGTAGTCCACCAGAAATACGGATTTGAAGCACCAAAGTTGGACATAATTGCAACAAAACGTTTTTTTATGAATATATATAGTTAAATTTTATATCTACAACATACAAAAAGTTTACCAAAATATACCCACG
>NW_022727904.1:44558-45036 GCF_011630105.1 Anneissia japonica
GATGTGTGTGCTGTGCCTTGGTTACGAAGCGCTTTAATTTGATTTGCCGCTGACGCTTTTGATTGGTTAACATACCTTCAACAGTCTGCGCGTACTCATTTACGCAACACACGTACGTACGTACGCAAGTTCGTACGTACGTCACGTCCCAGAATGTAAACACAGAAATTGTTAGATATTATAGTATACCTCTGTAATATTTAATTTCAGGGTAGATGGATCTACAACAATAATTCAATTTTAATTTTAAATGCAATGATAGGTACGATTAATTGACAAATAGTGAGGCCTGCCCAGTATGTGCTGACCCAGCTGAGACTCAGGAGTTGGAAAAAAAGTATGTGATCTTATATCAATAGGCCCTATATAGGAATAGGCCTATTATTATATTTTCTTACCTAAAAACACCAATTAAAATTTTATAGCTAATACAATAAAACAAATTTATTTGCAAATAGTGTAAAATAATTGTTGATAT
>NW_022727904.1:45132-59102 GCF_011630105.1 Anneissia japonica
GTCGCTAGCTCTGTGATTGAGTAACGCGTACAGGAGCACAAATCAACATAGGCAAAGCTAAACATAAATACGCACGCAGTATACTGATCATACCACTATTAGCAACCTATGACGGCTACAACAGCTGGTTATCAAAACTAACATTTAAAAGAAATTTTCCTATAGTGTACTACTTTTTTTTCAAATTTGTGTTTTTCTGTTTATATTTTGAATATTCCTTGTTTTTACAATTTACCTTTTATTTATTTATTTATTTTATTTTTTTATTTTATTTTACTGTTAATTTTCAAATCAGGATTTTTAATTTTAGTTAAGTTTTTAGTTTTGTTAAGTTACAATAACTTTAAATCATTTATATTTTTTAATGTTTCTCTTTTGCCTACTTGTTTTGATGATGGAGAAAGGGCAGTTTACTGTTTGGGCTTGTGCCTATTCCTTGCTCCTGACAAGATTGTAATTTTACTTTGCCGAATAAATATTATTATTTATTATTATTATTATTATTATTATTATTATTATTATTATTATTCACAGCTCTTCTAATTGCTTATTAATTCACCGGGAATGAATTATTGATTTCTGTTCCTCACACAAAAATGAAATTATTAAGTTCCTCACACGAGGGATGGAATTAAATATGGCTTAGTAGTCTCCCAGGGTTTTCAATATGGTAAACAAGTCCTTTTCATTCAAGTTCTATTTATTTATCACCATGGCTACGTTATTGTCTACTCTGGTCTTATACTAGCCATTTAAGTACAGTACAGGAGAGGTAACTTGGCTCATTAGGAAATGAATTACTTAATCAATTCAACAGACTATAATGAAATTAATAAATAAGAACTGTTTTTCGCACAGCACATTCCTCTTTATCCTCACAGTTTAAGGTCAAGGCAGAGCTTCCCAAACCCTTTCTTCCCCAGGGACCCACTTTGGTTATAGGCCTTTGGTGATCCACTAAATGAGTATAATAATTTTAATACTGTAGATCAGCCATGATTTATCAACAAAACAAAAACAAACAGAACGTAACAAACTCATTTTTGCCATATGTCTGTCACCTACAGTATATAACAAAGTATTCACCAGATAGTTTAATTTCTTTACAGAATACTGTCCAATAACACTTCAACTCATACAGTACCTCTAAGGCATACAACTTACTTTGGTCTTCTGTCACTGTACTGTATATATTTTTATTAATTTAACTGTAATTTTAATATTTTTTTTGCACTGTATGTATAGGTTTATATTTTTTTGTACATCATTTCCAGCCATTTTTTTTAGCAAACTGTTCGATTAGACCAAATAGAAACATGAAAGTTTGATTAAATTGTCACCACAATTAACTCTCTACCACCAATACTTGCGGAGATATAAGGACTAAAGGCCAACTCAGACAGCGTCGGCCGACGCAGCCCGACCCGATTTATCGTCGGGGACAGTCTTAAGCCGTCGTGAGAAATATTAAACACGTTTAATATTCTACTACGCGAATGCCCCCGACGCACACCATCGCGTCTGCGTTCAACTCACTCAGACCCGACGCGACACAAATCGTGTCGGGCTGCGTCGGCCGACGCTGTCTGAGTTGGCCTTAAGGCTATGACATTGAAACATGTCAAAGGTTAGAAACGGCATTTCCGCTCATTTTTAGAAAAAAATTCTATTACAGTAAATAGAAACATAGAGGTTCCAAACAAATTGGTACCAAAATTAACTCTCTACCACCAGTGGTTGCGGAGATAATAACGACTCAATGGCTATCATATATAAAATACTGTATGTTAAAGGTCAGAAATGGCAGTTCTGGTCCTTTTTTAGCCAACTCATTTATAAGACCAAATAGAAACATGAATATTTTCCGAACAAATTGACACCACAATTAACTCTCTACCACCAGTGGTTACGGAGATATTAGGACCATATGGCTATGACCTTGAAACATGTCGAAGGTCAGAAATGGCATTTCCGTTCATTTTTTTAGCAAACTCTTTTATTAGGCGAAATAGAAACATGAATGTTCCGAACAAATTTACACCAAAATTAACTCTCTACCGCCAGTGGTTGCGAAAATATAAGGACAATATGGCTATGACCTTGAAGCATGTCTAAGGTCAGAACCGGCATTTCCAGTCATTTTTTAGCAAAATGTTCTATTAGAGCAAATATAAATATGCATGTTCCAAACAATTTGGCATCAAATTCAACTCTCTACCACCTGTGGTTGCGGAGATAAAAGGACCTTAGCTTTAACTTTTACCCTGACCTTTTGCCACATTTTGAAAATATGTTTAATACCAAGCCAAAAATGATTCTTGGACCACCCTGAACCAATTTCTGAAGTCAAATTCTCTGCACTTTAAAGTGCATACAAAACCTCCTAGTGTATTTCTGTTGGTTACGTATTACAGCTTGTATTTATTTGTTTTAATAATTATAGTATTAAAATACAGTACTATAAATCGAATAATTTGTTTTCTTATTCCAGTGACAGAAATAATTCATTATGTACTGGTACGTTTTTATGACCCACTGAAATTTAATGATGAAAGTTAACAACATAACAAATAATGACAACTATTACGATAACAACAACTGCAATCTAACACTCATTAAACAATATCAACTACAGTACTGTAGAATGTCAGTCACTCAATAGAGTAAATACCTCCCACCCTGTGTGTGACTACTGTACAATACACAGGCTGTGTATGATGGGTGCTTCCATTATTTTCTTTGATGTTTGCGGTAAGAAAATTCATTTCTGTGAACTTGACCTATGACCATTTCTTCCCAAAATTGTATCATCTCTTTCTCTGATTATTAATTAAGTACCATTCTATATTGATCCATAGATTATTTTTTGTGTACAGGACACATGGTAGACGTAATCAGACAGACAGCAGTGTATACATTTTAATGGCAATTTTATAGTGAAGTGTGCAGTCTGTAATGTTTACCAGAATTGAATCACAAAAGAAAAAAAAAAAAAAAAAATGCAAACTGATGTGTATTGTATGTGAATAAAATTGAGACTCGCATTCACAAATCTTTCAGTTTCAGGAAGTGTACATAAAAAATGTTGATTTTACAGTATAACATCTACTATTTTATTTACAGTATCCATTATATCCTTCTACTGTATATTTGTAGAGTCGAGACTTTATACCCTTTCAAAGGAACCTGCCACCAGCCAATAATAATAGTGATTTTGAATAAAAATAAAATTTAATTTCTGGGCTAAAAGTGCTCCCACCGCCATGAAAAAAATGGAAATTTCAGAAAAAATTTATGTTTTTCTTTATTCTTACTACGTTCGCCGCTGCCTTGAAGTGCCCTAACATAAGATGTATATCTTCCTAATTATATAAATTTAAAGCATTTAACCATCCTATTACTACACTGTTTACATTTACCAATAGAATTGTATTGTATTTCTCCTCCGTCTGGATTTTTTGGCCAAACTATTGGTAAATGAACAACCAAAATTTTATTTTTATTCTGCCCTCCTCTGACGATCTTTAAAAAAAAAGAAGTTTGCGAAATAAGGTAAAAAATGTCTTGCCAAATGTAGCAACAGCAAAGAGTAATAAATGAAGATGGGATGGACATCTTGTGAGAAGAATGGATGATAGATGGTCGGAAGCCATAATCACTAGAATTATATTCTGTATGGAAGGAGGAAGAGGGGAAGACCAAGTGACAGATGGAGTTTATTACGTTCACTTTTTTGTTTTCCTACCTATTCGTAGTACTGTTGTTTATCATAGTGCTAATGCTATCTGTGTTTCTTGTATTTTGTAGTTTTGAAAGAAATAAATGTTCAAAAATGGAATGGGAGATGAGCAGCCTGTCGCAGCGCTGTGTAAAAACAGGGACAACAACAGGAACTGCTGACAGTTTAGCACAGTGCTACCACTGGTAATGTGGTTTGAATCAGCTGACAAGCAGTAGTAGTAGGCAAGCTGTAGAAGGGTTTGTCAATAGTTGAATCAACATCATTATCTCACTGAACAAGATATTCATGCTTTAATCTCATGACAAATCGTTGACCAAATATACATTCAGTGATAAAAGAATAGATGTATTATGTTGTCTGCTGTGATAAAGAGGACCTGTAGAATTTACAGTAGGCCTACAGTATGTATACATAGTACCATATTACTGTACAATACTAAGATTGACATTAAATTAATGATATTGAATAATTACACAATTAACAACAGAATGGTATTTCAGTATCTTTTACAGTAACCAAAGGTTATTTAGAAGTTCAATCAAATATTTACCTTCTTAAGTTTAGATAATTACAACTATGATACAGACAATACATACATTTCTTCAATAATATCATATTACAGCAAAAACAAACACAATGCATAAAAGATATGCAGATGTTTATATAATTACTGTGAAAGAGATATTGAGTTTCATTTTTGATCAGAATCAAGATTCATTTATCATCATTATACATACCGGTACAAGATTTGTTTCTTTGAGTTGATACAAAAATAGCAAACAGTGAAAATTGAAAACAACACCCTAAAAAGTAAGACAACATTTAACTGATATAATAATATATATAATATAAAAATTAATATGGAATTAAACATGGTTGAACTATATTTCGTATGGTTGGGGAGAGGAATATTAGCATAGAATACAGTACAGTGAAAAAATGGTAAACTTGATGAGGAAATTATCTACTGAAGTGTTCATTAAAGACTCTTATTGCACATGGTAACAATGAGTATTTTATATGGTTGGTACGTTTCAAAGTTGCAATTATGCAAGATTTACTATGAACTTGTTAAGCGGGCGAGTTTATATATTTGTTTAAAAATTAGGCGAGACTTTTTATTCCTTGTTTCGCATGTGTTATTTTTTAAAGATCATCGGAGGAGGGTGGAATAAAAATAAAAATAAAATTTTGTTTTCTTACTTAGCAAATAGTTTTGTCAAAAACATCCAGACGGAGAAGAAAATAAAAATAAAATTTTATTGGTGAAAACGTAAACATGGGATGGTTAAATCCTTAAAATTTAAGGCAGAAATATACATCTTATCTAAATTGGAGATTTCAAGGCAGCAGAGGGGGTAATTAAATATAAAGAAAAAAACTTTAATTTTTTCTGAAATTATCCAATATTGCACCGATGGGTGCAATATTGGCCAGAAATTTTAATTTTATACGAAATCATCAATATCTGCATTCTGCGGGTTCGCTTACAAGGTATAAAAAAAAGCCTCGCCTTACTATAATTGTATGAATGACACAGTACTGTATCAGATTCACCTTGGATTTATACTGTAGTCTAAAAAGGATTTATAAACTTCTGCTCAGCATGTATAAAATGGGTTTAATTAAATTAATTACTTAATTTAAATACTTTTTAAAATTAATTTTAATATTGGTAAAAAAATTCTCCATCCATGTTGAGATAAGCCATGAAGTTGCATAATAAATAGTGACTACTGTATACTGGCCTAGGCCTAATATAAATTAAACTTGTAAATAAAATTAACTAAACATGAAAATAGTATTCCTTGTACAATAGATTAACATTTAAATCTTATAAGCAATTTTAAACAGCTTGAGTTAGTTTCGACACTAGCAACCCTATTAAAAAAGTATACTTTCTCCAACAAACGCTTAGAACTTCTTCAAATACGAATAAAACCACCAAAATTACATAAAAATAAAATGCCATTGTTTTTAAAAGGAAGGAAGATTTAACAATCTAAATAATATTACAGGATTTAATCAGATTTGATGGAAAGATACCAGATACCAGAAGTAGAGGTATGCTACATTACCCCACCAGAAGAATGAACATTAATTATCAGCTCTTTATACTTCAAAAGTAGTTTTACACTTTAAGATTTTTCTGATATAATGAAGGAATGAATTACAGGTTAGTATAGGAGTGTCCGGTTTAATTTAAAATGGTTACATAAAATAAATCTGAATTAGAAAATTAAATGCAGCAGAAGTATAAATATTCAGATATCTGTTGACAATATTCACTTCCTGGTCATATTTATTAATAGGTTTTATTGAATGTACATTGTACAGTAAATACAGGATACAGTATGGTGAACATATGAAATCCTACCACAGAATTTAAACAATTGATAATAGAAACTGCTTCAACAAAGTTTGGTTTTATGCTGCCATGGATACAAATAAATACTGCCTACAGAGCATCGATGACCCATAAAATAAATATTGTACAATACTGTAGTCACCTCCCAACATATTGTTTATAAAATGTATCAAAATATCGCTTTTAGAATTTGGCCTTCAGTTATATTTATACAGTAATATTTCATCTTAATACTGTAGAATATTTTTACAATTATAATACTGTATCAGCTGCTGTGCTCGGTAGTAACAATAAATATTGATCTTTGCTTCAACACAACGTACATATCACCACAGAGTATGACTAGTCAATCTGTGTAAGCATCAAACTTTACCTGCATTTCATATACAGGCAAAGGCGGCATCCTGCTTCACTAGTTTTGATTTTCAAGCATTACTTACAGCCCGATTCTTTAGAATTGTTTTGTCTTCTCAACTGCAGTATTGCTGGTCTTTTGAGTGTATACTACTTCAGTCATGAATGTGCAGCCTACTGTAATAATAGTTAAATCACTGTTGGAAGACACTAAATTGATGTGTCTGTCATTTTGATTACGGTATTGATCCTCTGTTAAATGTTGTTTGATTGTGTTTAAAATGCACCCACTAAATGTGCTGTATGTAAATTTCTCAAAATTCTGAGGCTAGTACAGCCTAGTTTTATAGGTTTTACCATTAGTATAGCTCATCATATAAATAATTGTTGTCTTCTAGTTATAGTCGTAGCAAATAAGAATGAAAGTAGCTAGTAACTAGTAATAATAATATAATATTCCTTGGTACCAGTTAAAGTACAGTTCAGATTATACAAAATACAATAACTACAGGACTTAATATTACTAGTAAGAGTCACTTTTGTTTTAGCATTTTAATTACTGTACTTACACTGTATACTGATAGTAAAACAGTATAATAAAATAGTATTTTATTATACAATTTTATTATACTATAATAAAATAGTATTTAAACAGTGTTATACTGTAATCTAGTGTTATTATTGTACAGTACATAAAAACAAAGCAAATTTAAATATATAAAGATACTGTACTATACTAGAATGATACTTTAAATTATTGTAATTTGTAGGCCTACTGTACTGTAAAACAGCTATTTTGTGAATAGGCATACTGTATTAAATTATATTAGTCACAAAGTACAGTACATTCTAATTGAATACCTGTAGGCCTACAGATTATTTTTTTACTACCAACAGTTTAATACTGATACAGTTTATTGACTATAATGTAGTTCAATTATACTGTATGCATAGCATATCCAGTGTTCAGGAAATGCACTTTATGGGAATAATTCTATTCTTACTATTCAAAATCTAACAACACAAACCATAATTCTTTTGTTCATAATGTGATATTTTATCAGATTTGGTTTTAATATCATCTTAATATACCTTCAAGGGCAGTTAAAAGTTACACTTTTAACATTTAATAAAATAGTCATTACCAATTACTTAAAATAAACAGCAAATACAGAAATAAACTAGACCCCAACGGTGACCGTGGTTCTTATCATTATCATTAATATTTGTATTGTTTTAATACAATTCAACAAATTTTCCTCATGCGGAGGGGCGGAGGGGGGGGGTTTGGGTTATGGTTAGGATGCCCATGACGAGGTCATGAGCATCAAAAAGAAAAAAAAAAATTGTTTGCTACCCCCACAAGGTTACACATCCTAGAGCAGTGATAGCTCACCAAGTTACAAAACGCAAGGTTGTAAACTTGCTGCACGGTGTTCATGGTATTCTCATTTGATTTTAGTGAAAGTGAAAGACGATCCCCAACTCACAAGTTCTGCAGTGTGCATCGCCAACATCTTCTAGAAATAACAGCAAGTCGAGCGTGTTCGTTGTCACCAAAGTTTGCTATCCTTTTGACTGTGGTGGGTTTTATTTTAGGGTTAAATATGCCCAGAGTATTTTAGTTTTAATTCGTTTTCACAAAAGTAACATATGTATTAAAACATATTTCAACATCCATGGTTAGTGCTTATTTTTTATCACTGCGGCTAGCCTACAGTAGGTCTACCTAGAACTTCACAGCACTCTGGGGATCCGATGGTCCACGTACGCCTAAGTGGGTGTAGGCTAGTACTTAGTACTAGCCTAGGTTTAGGCCTAGTACTTGACAACTTTTTGAAAATGCCGGCGTAGGACCGGCGTCAATTTTTTAACGTCGGCGATTTTTTATTTTGAGGGCTGTCTAGGTGAAAAAATGGGGATTTCCCTAGGTAAAACGTTGTTTTGATGACAGTTTTCCTAGAGAATACAAGTATTTCCAGTTGTTTGTTGTTTAAAAATTGGTTGATAAAGTTGAAATTTCTTTAGTTTAATGTTTGCAAATACAATGTCAACGCGATATTCCGCGTCCTGCAGGTGTTACTTCGAGAGGGGACATTCCAAATAAGGCTCTGGAGTAAGAGTTTATTTCAGTGGAGGCAGGGGAGGATTTGGGGGGACCCTCGATTATGGATCGCCTAAAATGTCTCAGAAGTTATTTCCAGGCGTCTAGAAAACAAAATTTCCCAAGGGCATGCCGGATCCCCTAGGGTAGTGTTGTCTCTCGATCGCGCGCCACTCCCCCCACCCCCCAACTTCAGACACCTGGATCCACCCCTGGGAGAGGGGGGGCATCTATTCAAAGCTGTGAAATTTTCAAGGAGAGCAATTGCTCTCCTTAGTAATCCAAGGAGAGAAATTTAGTGCTCTCCTGCGTTTTACATACATGATGGACTGATTAATTTAAAAAAACATGAAGGAAAGTTTCAATTCAACTGCAAATCGAATCACTGTTTTTTGAAATGTAAAGGCATATTACAATTTCAACTAAGTAGGAAATCTTTTATGGGAATTATCATGATATTTATTAAATATTTCCTGATTAGTGACATATAAATTATGCAAATGAGCAATTCTAAGCATAATTACACACCTACCAAAAACAATAGGCTTCTTCTTATTACTGGCATCTTGCATTCTGCCAAGTTTGAAATCATTCCGACTTACAAAATTTTAGTTATCATGGTAACAATCAATACCCAACAACGACAACGAAGACAAGGAAGACAACGACAACACCGACAGCATGAGAAGAACATGGCTAAAAACAATACCCTCCCCGAACCTTCGCTCCTTCGGAGAGGCTAAAAAAAAAAAAACCATGTTTAATATCATCCTCACAATTTGTAAAAGCTGCGATGGTGTATTAGTGTGCAAGGGCATTGACTGGTTTTGGGTTGGGGGTGCGAAACAACATGGGGGGTGCGTACTGGTGTGCAGGGACATAGGCTGGGGTTGGGGTGAAAAACAGCATGTGCGGGGAGGGGATGTTTGAAAATTGAGAATGCTGAACTAAATCCCTATTCTAAAATGTAAACTTCAATGGTCATTAATAATGGTCACTTTTAGTATTTTAACCCACTAATAGTGAAGGACTAATTTGCCATCATATGGGGGAGAAGATGGGCTCTACAGTAGCCTAAGTTTATGGTGTACTTAACAATTTCCTTTGCATCATATTTATGATGTACTACTGTGTTATAAGACTCTTTTGGAAAGGAGTAATTAAACTATCAAAATTTTAAAAATTTCTGAAATTACAAATGGTACGAGTCACCTTTTCATTTCAGAAATTATGGATGGGTCAAAATACTATTGTACGACACTTGAATGCACACATTTTTATTTGCTTTATTAAAATGTTTTGCAATTTTTTTTATAGCAAGACAAAAATCAGGCTTGTGTGGGAATATCCCCCACCATCAAAAAAAAAAATAAATAAATAAAAATGGACTACAATTTTGTTCACGCATTTCAGGGAAAAAGGGCTGATTTCTGTGCAAGCTTTACACAACCAACGTTATTAAGATAGCATCGTTTTCTGCGTCCCTATTTATTTTCCCTAATTTCATTTGTAAATACATTACAATTTGGATTTAGGCCTAGGCCTCCGAGTCCAACCTGAGTAAGGCCTAGGCTAATCCTGCTAGGTCAGGGCAAAAAAATACAAACTTGAAAATTGGGACCCAAATTAATAAAAGGTGACTTTGTTTGGCTGTAGTCTTGTCAACTATCTATTAAGTAAACATAGATGAGTCAAAGTTGGTCATGGTAGGTTATCCTTTTTACTGTTGTCCTCATTGTTAAACTAGGGCCTAGCCAAGGCCCTAGCTTGTCCTAAGCCCCTATCCTAGGCTGGTCCTCTCTACCGCAAAACAAAACGTCAAATTTAAAATATTAATTATTTAACCTTAAAACTTAGCCGAGGCTGTACTGTATATCTTGTGATTATTATATGCTGCTGTTGAGTTTTATTTACCTGATTTCTCTCTTTGTTTCAATGGTTGTTGGTAATCCTTTGACAATCTTAGCTCTAAGCGACCGTGCTTCAATTGATGTGTCAGCCTGCAATTTTTGAAGTTCCAACTCGGCCGCTGCATCGAGGTGCCCGCCTGCAAGCGTATTTCCATACAGACTCTTGCTGCTGCTACTGTTGGGCCTGGCAGATCGATTCATTTTCAGAGACACAGTCGATGGCCTTGTTTGAGAATTATCACGTTGTAGTTCACTATTCGAAACATATAATTGAGCTTCAGTTGGTGTTTTACTTCTGGTGTGCAGAGGCACTAGAATAAAACAATAATAAATTAAATAGTAAACTTCAAAACACTTATTCCGCAGCGTCACTTTCTACTAAGTGTGAAGTTTCTTATCTTGAAGTTGTATATTATTAATCATGATCAATCAGCAGCCGGTGTGTGGTTGGTTGGTTGTTGCGTAAAAACCAGGCAAAACAAGTGGTGGCGCCATATATGTTCATACCTGTCATCCTTTATGGTTCTGTTTTCATTAACGAATTGTATGAATTGTCAATTGAAAAAATAGCAAAAATTATTAATTTTTTTAATCAATGTGTTTACTTTCGTTTTTTATGAGAATTTAGCAGCAATATCAAAGGGATGGGCTTAGCGGACATATCCATTACCGAATTGTATGAATTGTCAATTGAAAAATAACAAAAAATATAAATAATTACTATTAATCCATTTGCTCTTATTGCATTAAAATTGCAATAAAAATTATTCATAAACCGGAAGGTCCACTGATTAATTTAAACAATAAATGATCTCAGATAAGAAAGTATACACGGCATCTAGTTGGGATTCAATGTTTCGAACTTAATTCAGAATGAATGTGGCATAATTAATGTCGAAATATTGAAACCCAACACCATGGCGCGCGTGCATTTCAATACTTCACTTGGAGTATACTATAATTATACATCATTTAAGTTAATTTACCTCCAAAAATAAATAAATTTAAAAAAAAGTGCTGGAAACTATTTCAGTCACTGGATGAAAGTGTTTCTATTATTTCATAATTATTCAAATTCATGGCTAAACATTTTTTTTTGTTTTCCTCTTTGATTAGGCCTATGCATCAATAGATTATCATCGTCATCATCACCACCACCATCATTATCATCATCCGTATTAATCTTATCAATTGTTAGAATAAATATATTTATAATAATTTTAACAATAACAGTGGTGATGATGATTGATAATTTATTATAATACATTATAAATGCATATACCCACACATGCAATTACACATTATTCAGCGTGCATCTGAGAACTACCATATCGCTCTTCGACGCCCATGACCAGCAGAGTGTGAAAATTCAGTTGCTTCTAATGTAATCGGCTTTGCATTTGCAAAGAAGGCATGTGACTCAGTTTAGCGCCTGTATAATACAACAAAGGGCTTGAGTTATCACTGTTTACAGTGTAATTTCATTCTTTTGAGACTGAATAGGGATATCATTCACTCTTTTTTCTTCACTTTTCTGGGAGTGAAATACATTCACTCTTTTCAAAGGATGACGTTCACTCTTTGAAGAGTGGTCCCTGTCACTCATCAAAAAGTTCCTTAACCTAAGAGAGCATGATTATATATATATATATAATACAAAGATAACTGTATCTTTAAATAACAATATATATATATATGCCTATATATATATATATATACGTTCTTCGTTCTCCTTCAGAAAAGCAGAGCTTCCGGTGTCAATAGGCATATACTCTCCATTGTCAATTTTACTCATGTTGAATCAGTTTACACACTCAATAAAAATGGGCGTTACACAAGACAAAATCCGAATACGACGGTACAGGATAGTAGGCCTACCTGCTTTTGGCCTCGGCAAACTTTAGTAAGTTTTCTATTAATTTTGTATGCCAAATATAACATAAAGAGCCACACGTATGGGATTAAATCAAGCACGACTCAATCTTCGACAATCGTGTACTCGGAACTTCCAATGTTTCTTACTAATCTGGGCTAAAACGAACAATACCGTTTGTCATCACTACGCTATAGTGTTATGTAGGTCCTTTTGTTCATCAAAATACTGATATCGATCGGAAATATCGGGGTCACTTTTAACAGTTGACCAGCAGGTTGGTTTAGTTTGAGCAGCTTAAGATGCCTGCCTTCTAACCCCACGGTCTTGGTTTTTTTCTCACGACTGAAAACAACTCCACTCCCTAAAGCCTCGTAAAGAGACTTCGCTGATGAAAGTCATTTATTTAAAGAGGGCCCCTCGATATCATTCGACCCTCTAGGCTGGAAGGGTCACCCTCTATAATATGGTTCAATGGTGAATGCGCACGCCGATGTCGCTATCGTAGGAAACCATTGTACGACACTTTTGAGCCACATTTAATTATCGGGGAAAAAAAAATGTGCTTGTTGGAAACTCCACACCGTCCGTTTCCGCAAGATGGATTGAATATGAAATAAAATAAAATAAAATGTAACAGTTAAACTTCAAGGTCGTTTAACTGTATTTACCCAGTTAATTACAGGTAGTTATATTTTAACTAACGTGGTTGATATCTGAAGCATTCAGGCAGGTCACCCCTTCAAAACTTCGACGGATAAGATGATGCATGCCGATGATAGTTTTAGGTAGTAACGTAATACTCTAAACATTAAGATGAAGTTCCAAGTGACAATTAGTATGTAATCAATAATTTAAAAAAAAATAAAAAATAAAAAAAAATCATTAGACCCTTTTCATCTGATTATCAAGTGGCCTTTATACATAAAATTATACAGCTTAATTAAAAATCATAATATGATTTTAAATTAAGTTGTGTAATTATTTTAAATTAATGTTTAAGTTAATAACAACAAAATCATTCCCACACCCACCCCCGCCACAGAAAAACGTTTCACACAGTATTTATATGAAGTATAATAGGCCTACATATATATTTTTTCGTACACCGTCAATAATATGACTTATTGAATATTTATTATATTACAATGTTGTGCAATTTGGTTACATATATTAATGAATAATTATTTTCTTAATTGTATGATCATGTATTTTAATGTAAATTTCATTATTATATTTTAATTTGTCATTTTGTGTGTCTAATTGTATGTAAACAGTAACCTAATCAATTCTCCCCTTTTTATTCAATTTTTATATAGCTAACTTAATTAATTCCTCATTTATTGAACTGTATATGCCTATTAATTTATTTATTTGCCTAATTTGTAATGTACATAATGTGCTGCTAGCTATTTTTGTCGGCGAATTGGCTGTTAGCGAATTGGCTGTCGGTGAAACGTCCAGAGGAAGAAGAAAAAATTTTGGTAATTATTTCAGCCGCTCCGAGTTTCTTTCATTCTTCTTTCATCCTATGCTTCTTCCATATTGACGTAAAATTTTATTCATTTTACTACTAAACATACTTATGCATAATGTATAAAATATATATAATATATATA
>NW_022727904.1:59643-62006 GCF_011630105.1 Anneissia japonica
TTGTCAATTCCATCAGACTCCAGAATTGAATCTTCTTCAGCCCAACAAGCAGCAATATTAACTCTCGACAAAACGCTGTATGGTAGGCTGTATTTTCCCTACCTAGAGTGCCTACCTAAGTGTATGTTGAGGCTAGCATGCTCTCCGGGCTCAGAATCATATACAGGAGTGACAGAAATGTTGACGGTTGAGCCTGGCTCAAGATCATGACACATGACTCTTCCTTGAAAGTTATTCTTTTCTAGTACAGTCCATGATCTGTCTCTTATACACATCTAGATGTGTATAAGAGACAGCCGTTACTTCTACCTGTACCCCTGGTGTTAAACCAGAGCAGTCCATGCTACCAGAGCCATCGGCTGCGTCTACGACAGATGAAACTGGAACTCCACTTGAACAATTAACGACGAATTCTGAAGCAAACCCAGATCTAATTTCCCATTCGACAGATATCGAAACCAATGAAGATGTCTGACTTGTGAACTCGACAACGTCAGGCTCTAGTAATGATACAAAATAACATCGTAATCAGGCCCGTAGCCAGGTTCTTCCGAGTGGGTGGGGGGAGGGGTTTCTGGGCGTGAGGTCCACAGTCGAAGCCCCGGTGGGGTCTGCGAAACCCCAAAGCAAGAGGATTTTTGTGATTTATGGGTCTAAACAATGCTATAAAAGCAGATATGTTTGATGCCTGTGTCTGGGTGGGTCTGTAGTGCATTAGTTGGGTTGGAGGACTTATTTGGGAAATTTAAAGAGGGGTTTTGCCAAAAAAGAAGGGGGTTTGCTAGTAAAAGGGGGGGGGGGAGGTTCTCCAGAACCATAATCACCCCCACCCACAAGATACGGGCCTGCACACTAAAAAGGGGTTAACACGTGAATATGCAATTGGAAGAAGTAAAAAATAAATAAAAAAATGAAAATTTAGTTAAAAAAATCATGTTTATATTAACAGAACCTTTATTTTTTTTAATGAATTTAAAAAAATGTGGATTGGCGAATATGAAAAAAGGTAAAAAAAGTTAATAACAAAAGGTGAACTAATATAAATTCAGAGGATGGACAATTTGAATAATTTGAAAGGAAAATAAACCAAAAGAATACGATGGGTACGGTAATAGCGGTGTCGACACACGAAACGAAAACATCCAGCCAACCAAAAATATACTCAATAAACTCTAAAAATAGGCCTTAATGTGGATGGGCGATTTGAAAATTGATTAAAAAAAATAAATAAAAAGAATAAACAGAATTAAAATCGATAAACTTGGGTGGATGGCTGACATGATGAATTGTTAAAATAAAAAGAAAAGAAAAAAAAAATTCCCACCTTTGGAAGTAACGAGGAGGAAATGATAGAAATTATTAATTAAAACACCAAAAAAAAAAAAAAAAAAAAAAAAAAAAAAATTCAAAAAAAAAAAAAAACGAATCAAAATATAAAAAATAAAACATTTATAAAATAAAAATTAAAAAAAAAAAAAAAAATGGAAAAAGGGAAAGGTCTCACTATATCGTCCGGGCTGTCAATGGCTACCTATTCACGAGCGCTATCCCGCTACTGCTCCACGCGGGGACTTTTGCCTGCTGCGTTTCCGCCCTGGGCCGGTACGTTCCTCCTTAGACAACCTGGTTATCCAAGCCTCCGCCTAGCTAACCATATCGACGCCGAGCTAAGCGTGGACGCTCGATCGCCATAGAGCAACCACCAACAGGACTCCCGAACTCAAGCAATCCTCTAACCCCGACTTCCAAAGCAGCTGGATTACAGGCGCACGCCACAACGCCCAGTCGACAGCACAACGGAAATAAGCATTCAGATTTCATTGGGTAGTGCGCCCTCTCTAATAGACTTCATGGTCCAGAACTTTGGGCTGTATTTTATTGTAGTGATAATAAAATGGATAAAATTTAATACTGTAGAAAGAAGGCCTACTTGTGTATTAATATTATCATAATCAGTGGTATTTAAAGTAATCAGTCTATCCACTTGATACATTAACAACCAGTATTTTAGTATAACATTGAGAGTTTTAGAGACACTACAGGCCGCTACCAACACTAATTATCTTATAAAATGAAGAAAGTTAACAGTGGCGGTAGCAGGTCGATTTCCGTCCGAAGCAACAATGAATATTATCACACAATGTATTATTACTTAGACTTATTTTCATGAGGATGATTATTATGACGATGCTCATTTGTGATTATTATTTCATTATTACTTTTTATATCAGATTTTTATATCAGATTTATATCTATTTTTATTATTTCCATTATACACCAATTTTATATAGACCCTTTGTCTCATTTTAATTACTGTTCTCTCAGATTCTCAGTATTACAGTTGACTTCCTTATTATTGTTTA
>NW_022727904.1:62129-93594 GCF_011630105.1 Anneissia japonica
CACATAAGAGAGCAGCTAGCTCAGTCGGCTAATCTGATGGTCTGTCTCTTATACACATCTAGATGTGTATAAGAGACAGGGCCTAATGTCAGTAGGGGAAGTAATGTCCTTGTAGGACTGGCTACTAAAATTTGAAGAGAAGTGTTCATTAAAGGATTGGGCAATTTTACTCGGATCGTCAGTATAAGATTCATTAATTTTAAAACTTGTGGTTGTCGGCTTTGCTCTACAACTCCTTACATAAGACCAGAAGGCCTTGTTGTTTTTGGGGTTACATTTGTTTATAATTTTGGTGATGTAGTCACGATACGAAGACTTAATTAAGTAACATAGGTGATTTCTAACAGACTTAAAGTCATTCCATTTAGTCTATGCATGGGATTTAAGAAGGTTTTTAGCTTTAATTGCAGCTTTATATAACCTGGATTTCCTCCTGGACAATTTTAAGATTTCTACAGTAATCCAAGGTTTCTTTGGTTTGGAGCGAGACTTGCGCAAAGGAACAGCGTTATAAATGTTTGAATGGAATATTGATTTAAATTCAGACCAGATTTCATTAATGTCTTCATTCAAAACTTCTTTGTGTTGCATTTAGTTTTTGTTCGATCTTCTTAGTCATTGCCCATGTCTCTGCTCCGTAGGTCATAGAATGTAGTATCTGTCTCTTATACACATCTAGATGTGTATAAGAGACAACAATAATAATAACTACAATAATTTTAATTACAATTACCAGCATAATAATTATTATAAATATTAAACAATCACACAAACAAATAAAAAAGTACACAAAAAATTTGATCAGAAATAGGAAAACACCCTGAACCAAACCCTGCCCCCACTTCACAAACCAACAAACACCAAAAAGAGAAAATTATTATGATGCAATATTATCATGATGTAATATACAGCAACGGACTGTTGTAGCGTAACTCACGATCGTGACTGGTCATCTGTATCTCTAATCAATTGAATTCTAACAAGAAGGTACTGTAATTGAAGTAAAAAAAACATATATATATTTTTAAAATAAATCGATAAATATGAATATGAATAACAAAGTAATTTGTCATGGTCTCAGGAAATCGAAGTCCTGACCTTAACAGCGTCTTAAGCACTTTAATTTTATTATATACACTCCAAAAACTGTGCCAAAAATCGATTTAAATTTCTTTTAATTTTGTATATTGCCAAATGTTTATATAAAAAATAAATAAAATTGATGTTGACATGTCAAAGCTCTTAATTCACAGTCTACAACATAATGATAATTTTATATTTCTACGCCGTGCGTTAGGTAGAACAATGCATTTAGGTTTACAACTGTCATTCCTTATCTCTTTGACAAATTACCCTGTTGTACTAAAGATTATCTGGCAATTAGTTTTAACATTTTTATTGAAGGGGTCGAACTATACCAAATCTAGTCCTAGTTTTAATTAAAATAATTTCATTATTTTAATTGTAACAAAAATATTTGTATTGCTTTTTAGTGATTTAAAAATGATTATTGTATACTTCTGCTATACTAAGATAATCTGGCAATTCAGGGGCGGACCCAGTAGGGGCATGGGGGTAGCCACCCGCTTTGCCACTAAATTTTAAAAATTGCTTTGTGCTACTCACTCATCTATTCTGAACCCACGTGTGAACAATCCTGGATCCTCCCCTGGCAATATTTTATCTTCCCGGCACGTACGTCTCGTCGTCGTATTCAACAAATACTGAGGGCGCACTTGGTTGTTGAAATGCAGCCGAATGCAGAATGATGACATCGAGTGCAAACGCGACCTGGGGATAACAATTATGAAGATGAGAATCTTGTTTTGTCGGTACTGCTTAGGTTAAATTTTCTGCAACTTTCAGTAGATTGCATCATCAGTTACTATAAAAAGAAGAACAAGCCGCACGGCAGAGTATTTTGATGCAAACCTACTACCTAGTTATCCAGGTCATTGTTCAATGGAATAAGTTAACAGCTGGCTAGCTACCTACTACTAGGCCTATCGCATGAGTGAGATGTAATCTTCGCAGCGTCGGCTGTACTCATCCTGCATACGTGGTTTCAAGGTTGCCCTCTCGACAGCAGCCTAGGCCGGAGCCTAGCCTAGCTAGCTAGGTTTACTCTTTAATGAAGTAATACTTTTATTAGCAGAAAAAATACACGAAATTTGTTTAGTGTGTACGTAAAATTTCATTGTTAACTGTTGACAATTGGTTGCTAACAAATTATTAAGCAGAACAAAACAGGAGCCTGAATTGAATGAAGTTGAACCATGATTTAACTCAGACTGAATTGACGTTTGTGTGATTAAAGACTGACTATTTAAGTCTATGGGAGTGCATCGCCAACTGAGGTTGTTTCGGACGATATATTTTACAATATTTTGCTTCAAATGTAGGACGTTCTAAAGCAATTCTGAATAGGTGATTATTATAGAACTAAGGCCTATCAATATCATTACATTGTTAATTCTTCTACTATTCTACATCAAGCATTTTTCATCAACAAGCAGCTGATTTAAATTATAAATATCCTAGGCCCCACCTGTTCTACATTCAAAATGTGTGCAGCAATTGTAACTAACTTTATGCCAGACTCGATGAGTCCAGAACTTCTGCAGTCCCCAACAACTCCAGACATGCCCGAGAAGGCGGCTAGCCTCTTTGCTCCTGATGACGCTGATCTTGTTGGCAAAGACAGCCATATATTGGCACAAAATTCTTCTAAGGTAAGTAAAAAAAAAGATATTAAGAACAGTTTTCATATCGTCATGAATATAATAATAGTTGTATCACTGCTGCTAAAAGAACTTAGGAGTAAAAAGTTAATAAATGATCTGAAACTGAACCATCAAGGCCTTAGGCCTAAAGTGATTTGTGGGCAAGTTTGTTTGAACCATCATTGATGCTTACCTTACATAGGCTTAGGCCTAGATCCTATTGAATATAAAGTTTTTGGATCGGAAAGGCTACTGAACTGATCAGAAAATAGAATGTAAGTAAAGGCAGATTGATAGGCCTACTAGGCTCAGTCCTACTATTTATTTTCTTTTTTTTTTTAATTTTCAGTAGTTATAAAACACTCATAAAAGTTCAAAAATTTGTGGGTTTATAGTGCCTAGCTAATTTTGAAATATGAAACCGAATGCACAAAACAATACAATAACAAATATTACCAGCCTCCAGTAAAGTTTAAGGAAAGAAATAATTATTAAACAACAGTGTAAATAATATGCTATTATAAAAAAAACACTACATGCTTCATGGAACCACGATTGAACATACTGTTATTACTCACTGTGCATTTTTACCATGTCATATTACCGTTATAGCCATAGAATTCTAGTCAGTGGTTTTGTGACTAACAGTATAATAATTTTTTTAATTGGGAACCAGGTATGAAGCTCCATGGATATAAACTTTTTAGTAGGCCTACAATTCATAACATTAACCAGGACTGCCCATTAACTGTGAAGACAACTAGTTTTAAAAGTAAATGTACGAGCAGAATGAAGACACTTCCTTACCTTTGTTCTGCTGGATTATGCCAATGCATAGTAATTAGGCCCATTAACTGAGTTTATAAACAATTGATAATCAATTGGTTTAATCCAACTACATAGTATATCGAACCATAAGTTCCGTATTTTATGAATGATAATAACTGTTTATTGTTACCAACAAACACTATCATGTTTGCTCTAATTTGGCTCGAATTTCTCTCGCAAAACTCTCCGGAGTAGGCTTAATTAGTGTTTTAGTTTTCATACTGTTTTAAGACATTTTATTAATGTTTTAAATTTTCAGTTCAGTTTTTCCTTTTTATTATTCATTGTCAATTAGTGTCTTTATGCACCTTCTTGTTAAGCTTTGGGGCACTGTATGTATACAGTTTATATTTTTGTCATATGCTAAGCAATACAATTTTCTGTATATACATTTTTATATGGACAAATTAATAACATTTTTTGAATCCTGAATATTGTCTTACAAAGCTTACAAAGTTAGTATATATATAATTTTAAATTTACTTCTACTAATAAACTAGTAGTTTACCTAAAAGTACAGTACTTCAAATAACTTTAGTGAAGATACTGTAAAAGTGAAACATGGTTGGAAACCTGTAAATTAAAAAATTATTTGACCAAATAAAAAAATATAATTTTAATGATGGATTTACAATTGATAATTTTTTTTTCCATTTTGCACTGCAGTACGTAATAGTTTAAACTTTGTCAGTGCTCAGGAAATAGCCTTGTATTGTAGTTTTGAGTCACAGCACTACTTTTGATGATGCAGTGTTGTGCAATAGTTGAAACATTTCAAGCATCTCAGACTTACTAACTGTACTCGACTATCTACCATGTATCCTCAGGGGTTATTAGGGCAATAAAAAAAGAGCTTTACATGCTGAAGCCTAACCGACCCTAGTATCTGGAAAATTTACAGTCAGGTTTTTTGTTTGTATTTTTTTTTTTAAATCGAAAATGACATTTGACATTACATCATAACATTACTTTCAAGGTTGTAACAGTACGTGCCAAAAGGCTGTCCCCTGTATTACCCAAAATACTGTATCTAGCTACGGCCAAGTAAAAAAGAAAAGTAGTTTCTCATCAATATTTTGAAAAAAGGAGAATAAAAAGTGCACTTTTTTTTTTTAACTCCGAGATGGCAAATTCCAGATGGTCAATGGGAAACAGCTAACTACTTTCTCACTTTCTCACCGAGTATATAGACACATTGAAAGCAAATAAAAGAAGCACAAGACATGATTCATACCATTTCTATGTATCCCCAACCACGAACGATCAAGGGAAGAATTTTACTGATCTGAGCTACTGTAGCTAGATTTTCATACATTTTGTAAAATAAAAAGAAATAAAAAAATGTTGGTAAGACAGAGAAAATGGATGCGCGAGGGAACGAGAAACCAGTCTTTTTTTTATTTGACCTAAAATGATAATATTTATTTTTCATGATATTACATAATGTGTGTGTGTGTGTGTTTTAAATCAGTGCTGCAAGCAACATATATTTTCAAGGTGTTTTTTTTTTTTTTTTCAGAACCGGGCTTTAGGACTTAGTATAGTAATGTACTGCATGGTCTCTATAGATTTTAATTACTAAAAAGAAAAATGATTGTAAATGTTGATGCTTTACTCGCAGGAAGTTTGTGTCACATGACTTCATTTGATGATGGCTGTGTGTCTTCTTCTAATAAAGTGTAGAACTTGGTACAGTAGGCTCATGAAATTTGAAGACAGGGTGTACAAAAAGCCTGAGGGGTGCAAAAGAAGGGGTTGTAGGTAGCCTTGGTCAGGGTCACGTATAGAAAAAATCCCTGGTTTTGTTCATGTTGAGAAATTTTAGTGCTTTAATAGGAGGTGACCTAAAATTGTGCTTTCTTCAGGTAATGGGTAATTGCTGTTTAATACCGCGTTCGCATGCGAACAAACTGCTTAAGAGCGGTTTTTGTCGTGGGTGACCCACGACAAGCCGCTCTCGATCGACTATCGATGCTGCTTGCTCTCGATCAGATCAGTAGGATCAAAAATCGCAGGCCTAGCATCCAATTGGTAATGTGACGTTAATTTATTTCTGGTCGCCTCGAAAGCGGCAGCAAATGCAGTTTGGCCTTTTTTTTTATCTAACACAATCTCGCTCACGACCCAGCGCCTGAGCCGCTCGCAATTGATGGAGATATGTGAACGTGACTTGTATAACTCCGTGTTTAGAACATAGATAATTATTTATTGATTGTATAATTTATTTTAAAAGCTTTCTTTAACCAGGGGTTATCCATTCAGTGACTAACAGTAGCACTGTTTTCTAAGGAAGCCCTGGTACTGTATATACAGTATAATATAACAAAAAATATAAAACAATAATGAAATTCCAAAGTAAGTATAGTAAATCAAAAAACAGTGATGAGATAATCTAAAACTGAAATGAAAGCAGACAAATGAAAACTATCAAACCAAAATTAAACAAAAGGGAAAAGTACTGTACATTACAGTATTACTGAATACAGATAGAGGCCCCTTTTTTAAACATAATTAATTAAAAGAGAATAAAAATTGTTACGAATGTTGAGATAAAGATTGTTCCAAAGATGAGCAGCTCTGGTATGAAATTGACAATGTACCTGTAATTCCATGTTCAGGTCATTGTACAATGTAACTACATGTTCAGACCTCAACATTATGGATTGGCAAAACACAAGTACTCTGTTTGGATAACACCAATACAGTACTATTATTATTACAGTACAGTATTATTATTTGAATAATTGTTTTGTATAACTTTTAGTTTCTTTTAGTTTAGTTGTTTTTTCTTTCTCATTGAACGCACCAAATTGTTGTGTGCTACTGAAACAAAAGTGTACCGTATGTTTAGTTGAATAAATAAATAAATATGTAGCCTAAAAACCCTGTTATTGGGGTCCATGCTTGTCCGACGGGAGATAATTTACCCCTAACCATTGTTAAAAAATGAATTCCAATAATATGAATAGGTTTGGCAACCTGCTTTGAGCAAGGGCTTTTTTTGGTCATTATTTTTGGATACCAGAATGATGGGCCAACAATTGATTTTAATCCGTTCTGATCTTTCTGCAACTTCTATTGTTTATATTAGACAATTAGCCTTTCGACCCAATGTACATTATTGTCATGCTGTATCCAGTATTACTGTAGTAGCTAGAATCCATTTGCAAGGGTGGCAATGAAGGTGAATTGTTTTCATTTAAAGATGCTAATGTCAAAAATTAGTTTGAAATAAACTTGCTCATTTTGCAATAACATACAAATTATTAACTTGTGCATAGAAATTATTGAATTAAAAAAATGTATACCTGATTTTTAAACCGACACATTATAATTTATTTGAATAATTGTTTTGTATAACTTTTAGTTTCTTTTAGTTTAGTTGTTTTTTCTTTCTCATTGAACGCACCAAATTGTTGTGTGCTACTGAAACAAAAGTGTATGTTCAGTTGAATAAATAAATATGTAGCCTGAACTGGAAGTGTTTCTTCCATTTTACACTGTAAACTGATGGGTAGACATTTTTAAAAAAACACTAATTTCTATGTTTTTTGATAACATTTATGTTACTTCAAAATAGGCGAGTTAATTTCAAAAAATATTTTTATGATTTTTTTTTATATTTAGCATGGGACAATACCATCTTTAATAGTGCAGATGTTCCATTGACTTGGACTACACAGATCTACATTTGCTATGAAGGTTTTCCAAATCATTGGTTTTACCATTGAGGAATTTCAGTAGGCTGATGATAATCACTATAGATGATAATTTAATATCCAATGTTGAGCACTAAATTAAATTCATTATTTACTTTTTAAAAATAAAATTACTACCTTTTTAAAATTGAAAATTTAACATCAAAATATTTTCCTCATCGATAACAGATGAATAATGATACCTCTATTTATTTAATAGACCCTTTTTTGAGTGGTAAAGTATGGTTTTTTATGTCTATCAGTACTGTAAAAATTATTATAGACTGTACTGTAATTTGGAATTTGAATTATTGCACTGGTAGTAGGCCTTACTATTTTTTCTTATCGAGTCACTACATACTGTAGCTAGCGTGTATCATCTTGATTACATAGTATGTTAGAAGGATTTGCAGGTAGGATGGACCTGGCATGGGCCGCGATGTAAACGCTCCTTCTGTGACTGGACAGGGACTGGAAATGGACCAGTACACTGGGGTAACCCCCTACTCTTCTTGAATGATGTACTTGGTTCTTTATTTCACGGGTCTTAACTGTTCGGCCAACCGGCCTTACTGTGATTGTCTATACAAAGTATATGAAATTTTGACCAAAAATACATCCACAACACTATCATTTTATTTTTGATATTTATGTTTTATGGATATTTCTATATTTTATTTTTTATTTATCGATTTTTCCATTTAGACACGATTTGTTAGCCCAAGTGTGAAAAAAAAATATTAAACTTTATTTTTAACGTTTTATTGATATTTCTATATTTTATTTTATATTTATGAATTTTTCCATATAGACACGATTTGTTAGTCCAAGTGAGGAGATATTCGATCACCTGAAAAAACAATTGGAGCAGCGACTGTGTGACGGCAATGGCGAGGCCATATATGAACTCGGACAAGGAGGTAAGGGTATGGTGCATTATTGGTAATTAATGTGTTCATTATGGATCATCATTACACTCTATTCGTCGAGCATGTTCGTCTACCATCTTACAGTACCAATTACTAACTGTAAAATCAATGAAATGAAATAAAAAAGAAATTAATTCATACTTTAAAATTTTTAAGTATTTGATTTAGTTTGCAGTATATCTGTGTGATTAAAAGACATTGGTGTAGGCTTTGGGTGTGGGGGATGCTGATGTACCCCCACATTATGAAATTGTGTATGGTAACCAAAAGTAAACGTTAATTCCTACTAGCTATGTGTTTTTGGAGAACTGGCTACATGGGGTTAACATGTTGGTAATGTTCACATCTATTGACTCCATTAAATTTTTGTTGTGATACTTAAATGACGGTCTGCATGCATTTAATTCTAGCGTTTCGTCGTTGAGTGAATAGACTATAGGCGTGAGTATTACTTGGTCCCGACAATAGATAAATAAATAGATAAATAAATAAATAAAAAAAAAAAATGAAAGTTTGAATCATTTAAGTAGGGATTTAATTCTGCTTTCTAAATTGTCACACCACCCCTACCCCAAACAGTCTTTGCCCTTGAAAGTCTTCCTGTGTATTTATGTATATGAATAATTACCAACATTGTTTATGATTGCCAAGGAGATGGAACTGAAGACGGCCTATCAGAAGAAGACATGGCAGCGTCCATAGCAACATTAAAAAGCATGGCAGAGACTCTGAATGCAGATGTGGTGTTGCTACGGGAACGCCAAGTGAACAGCAAGGCAGTCCAAGAGCTTCTCATCAGGGCAAGAGCAGAAGAGGAGGATTTTCTAGAAGTCAGGTGAGATGAATCCTTTGTGCTGATTGGCCAAAGAAAAGAGCAATATATTGGTACCATTCCAATTTATCTCCAGTGTATAATACTGAAAGGTCCACTGATTAATCTCAGATAAGAAAGTATAATACATACTCCAAGTATTGAAATACACGCCATCGTGTTGAGATTCAATATTTCGACATTAATTATGTCATCATCAGGAATGATGACATAATTGATGATGCATTTGAATTTTTTTTGCGTATGCTTCAGAGTTGCTGTTGTCGGTAATGTTGATGCTGGTAAGAGCACTCTCCTCGGCGTCCTCACCCACGGGGAGCTAGACAATGGTAGAGGATTGGCACGACAGCGGCTGTTCCGGCACAAACACGAGATGGAGTCAGGACGGACCAGCAGTGTGGGCAATGACATCCTTGGCTTTGATAGCCAAGGACAAGTTGTAAACAAGCCAGATTCTCACGGTAAGTCTTTACTAAACGATTGTGGGAGCAATTTTGTAGCAGTGGCAATAAGGTCGGTGTTTAAATCCCAACCATGTCTTTGATTGATTTTGTTCGAGCAAGATAATTTATTTAAGTTAAAGTCTCTTTATCCAAGATTTAGATTAGTACCTGTATGAACATGAATGTTCTATGTTGCATGTACTGTTTCTCTAAGATAAATATTTACGTTACCTGTGGGTAATTTTTTGAATTTCTAGTGCGCCCGTGCAAAAATTATATGTGGAGACGACTACCCCATTGCTTAGGGAATTCAGCTAGGAGAGCGTTGCATATATTTATGAACCCTAGGTTAACAATCAGGCTATATTTACTTGATGAGAGGTAGGAATGGTAAAGGTGTGTGAGATGCTTTGTTTCATCAGCAACTGTAGGCTTTAGTGACAATTTAATATAAAGATTCAAAATCAAGAAAAAATATACAGAGTTCAGGATCCACTTTAGACCAGTCTCTATTTATATAACAGATAGTGTTCAACAAACAGGGCTTCCTCTAATTAAAGACCCCTCTTCAATGAAGGACCACCTCCAATTTAGGACCAAAGCTGATAAAGACTAAAATCTCTGGTCCCTAAAAGTGGTCTTTAATTGGAGGGAGACAAGAGCCTTTCAGCTGAAACACAAAAAGAGGCTGACCACTCTAGAAATAATTGATGGACATATGAAGGGATGGATTTAATTAAATTATTAATTGACATGCAATTATACATTAGCATGTGTGTATTTATTTTTGTTGAGCAAACATTTAAACACGATATATTTTATATCCGCAATTAGGAGAGCTCTCTAATTCCAGATAATAGGAAGTGCTTATGTAAATGATATAAAATAAATAATAAATAATATCAATTTTATGGTCTATAATACATTCATGACATATAGTATATTTTTGAGAATGTTATTTTTTCCTCAAATTTTAACACATTCATATCACATTTCTATGCATATTTGATAGTTTGTATTACTGATTCAGCTATAATGAAAATATAGTTTAACAAGTATTTGGCCAGGTGTGCATCTCTAGGTTTAAATAGCATCATTGTTTGATGTATTATCTTTTCAGGCAACTAATGCAAATATAATTGTTATTGCCTGATCAGGAAGTAATTGTATAGGCTATATATTTTGAAATTCAGAAAAGTCTTTTAAAACATCAATAGCATCAATATGTGTATAAAAAAGAATGAAATAATTTCCAATAAAATGAGATACAGATTCAGGGTTCTCACCAGCTTGTCACGAGTGCCAGTCTGGGGAGTGGGATATTACCCAAACCCCCTGGATAGTGCACCCTCATTTGTCAATGATCGTTTCATGCCCGAAAACTTCAAACACAGTCGTCGATCCAAGGCCACACTGTCACACAACACAATGCTAGGCCTAGCCTAACTAAGGCCAAACAAGGCAGGCCTAGCCTAGCTTAGCCTTAGTTAGAATAGGAGTAATGTGCACTGTTGCAACAATTGAGTTTTTGTTGATATACAGTTTCGACTATGAAAAGCCTTTAAATTGATAACATTAATTTAAGGCTCTGCAAAGCATACTGGAAAGGAATTATTTATGTGTGGGAACACTGCAAAGACAATTTTCACATTTGCTGACTTCCTTTTTAACTACACTGTATATATAGTTTATAATGCTTCTTTAAAATCAGCTATGAAAACACCTGTTTGACACTTATTCTTTTAAACATGCACTAAAAAGTTTTCTTAATTTAAAAAAAATTTAATTTAATGGTCTTCAATTGATAAGTCAACCAAAGGTCGAGCACCTCAAACTTCTAGTAATATCTCATGGTCATGATCTTCTAGTTCAAATGAATTTGCTGGTTTTTTTTACAGTTTTAATGTTTTTAATATGATAATCTGTACTGTATTAAATTTGTTTTGCATTGTTTAAATGTTACTTTGAGAGTAAGGGCAAACCTTAACTTTTGTTACAGTGATTAATTAGTTCACTTTTAGGTTCCTAGCTGCCCTTGAGTTGACTGTCATTGTGTTTGTTTATGTTCTTGATTTTGGCTGTAAAGAATAAAAAGAATTAGAATATTTATGGTTTTTATATACCCTATTTTGTATCTTCAACAGGTGGTAATTTGGATTGGGTTCGAATCTGCGAAGAATCTTCTAAAGTGATTACTTTCATAGATTTAGCTGGACATGAGAAATACTTGAAAACTACTGTTTTTGGAATGACCGGGCATGTACCTGACTTTGGCATGCTGATGGTTAGTTGTCTCCTAGTTTTACAGACCATATGGGGCTTGCCAAAACCAACCATAATTGAATTAAAAAAAAAAAAAAAATGACTTTTTTTTGTTCATTTATCGGAATTGACTTGAATTCTATTGGATTGGATTTATTCTGTGTAAACACCAAGGATAGTCCATGAAAGTCTAGAAGAAGACTTATTTCCAGTGGGGTCTTTCTGGTGGTGATTGGGCAGTACACCGGGAGACAATCCCCTACTCTTTTCCGAAGAGTGTACTGCGTCCATTAAGGTGCACATAGGCCATAAATGCAAACGAGACCAACGGCTTAAACGTCTCATCCGAAAGACAGTGCGCTGTTATAACTTATAATTTCAGCCCTCCAGCTGAAATACAGGGAGAGGCAGCTATGGGAATTGAATCGGCGACCTAAAGATCTACACGATTCAGCCCACACACAGTGGCTACCACCAGATTAGCCGACTGAGCTAAGCCGACTGAGCTAAGCTGCTTACTATTCCGGGGTGGCCCGGGGGACCAGAACCCCCTTTGGGGAGAAAAACAACAATTTGTTGGGGAGAAGAAAAACGATACGTATTTTCTACATATTAGTAGATTCAAAATTGATTAAAATAAGCCTTTGAAACACCATAATTGTCATCTTTATGACTTATACTCTACTCAGACTACTCTGTTGTAATCGGTTGCGATGTAATTGATGGTAATCCAAAACTGATTACTCCCAATCGCAATCAACGAGTGCATTCAGACCAACACGAAACAACTTTACATTCTAGGGCCTTGGCCTCTGGTGGCCAGGCCTATTTTGACTGACCTCAGCCAAACAGTGCCTGTGGAATTTGTTGTGATTCGTTGCAATCGGATTCTGTGGTGATTGAGAGTAATGAAGATTGTAGCACCCAATCGCAAAGGGTGACAATTGCAATATCGATTATTGATCGACTACTTTGGTGAGCTTTCACACACGATTTTACTTTGCGATTGGGTGTCTCAATTGCTACAACTGATCCCAATGCAGGAGTCGTAGCTGTATCACTGGATGTGAAAGTGATTTAAATAATTAAGTCTTGGACTTCTAAAACTTACTTTTTATTAATTATAATTCATTGTTTTTTCTAGTAATGAAATTATAAGTGATTTATGTGATAAAGGTTTTATACTTACAGTGATTAATTAATTTAATAATTTCACATGAAATAAGAAGCACTGTACACTCACCACTTACAGGATGTAAAGATGTTTTATTAGATTAAACTGTTTATGAGGCTTTGGGAGTGGAGCTGTTTTTTAGATGCGAGAAGAACATTTTAGTGGTAGATTTTGGACTCTGATAGAAACCAAAAAGCATCTAAACCACCAAGCTCCATCTCCATTTGACGATGGTGATTATACTAATGATGGTGATGGTGGTGGTGGTGGTAGTAGATGATGAATAGTGGTGGAAACAAATATGATACTGATGATAATGATTATGATAAGTTGAAGATACTGGTAACAACAATGACCATTGAATGATTATACTACAGTTTGACTGTCAGAAGAGTTGTTAAATTTTTGTTTTCATTACATACAGATTGGAAGCAATGCTGGTATTATAGGAATGACCAAAGAGCATCTTGGGCTAGCATTAGCGTTGAATGTTCCCATTTTTGTTGTAGTAACCAAGATTGATATGTGCCCTCCTAATGTCCTCCAAGATACCTTAAAATTGCTGCTAAGAATTCTCAAATCTCCCGGGTGCAGGAAAATACCAGTGCTAGTTAACAGTCAAGATGATGTCGTCACATCTGCAACCAACTTTAGCTCAGAAAGGTATGATAGCAGCACCATGCTTATTATGGTCATTATCATCATCGTCGTCATCATTATCATCATCATCATCATCATCATCATCATCATCATCATCATCATCTTCTTCTTAGACACCCATCTGTTTTAAAGTCATTGTTTTCTGATCAACAGTGGGAAAACCAGATTACTTTTTTTGATGAGATTCTTCCATAATGATTATTTAGTTTTACAGAAACACCTTTTTGGCAGGATTTCTGTAACACCTGTTTGGCAGGCTTTCTGAAACACCTGTTTTGCAGGTTTTCTGAAGCACCTGTTTAACAGGTTTTCACCATCAGGGGGAAACTTAGTGACATATTTATGGTTTTGGGACCTTGCTATGATTATTATTTTGTTATTTAGAACATCTGTAGTCTGGAGAACCAGGTGATATATATTATATGTTGTGAGATCTTTTTGAAATGATTATTGTTTTGTGTCTTGCAGAGTTTGTCCAATCTTCCAAGTGTCAAATGTTACTGGTGAGAATCTGGATTATCTGAAGATGTTCCTGAACCTCCTGACAACTAGAATGAAATGCGATGAGAGTGATCCAGCTGAGTTCCAAATAGATGACACTTACTCTGTTCCAGTATGTTCGTCTTTTAACTTTTAATATTCTTTTACTTCAGACTTGTGTCTTCACTTTTCATGGATAGTTATGGTTGTCATAATGTTTATGGTAATCATGGTAATGGTATTGTCGGTGGTGGTAATCTTTATTCATGGTACCAATAGTGGTAATATGTTGGCATTGCTGATGTTAGTCTTTAATTGTCATAACAATGATGGTTGTGCTTCCATTGCTTTAACGTTAATGATGTGGTGTTGATAATGGAAATGATGATAATGTTGATTTTATTTATGATCATGTGCATATTTAATTACAATCAAAATTTTTTAATAGTATTCGAAATAATGAATAAATATTTTTAACTGTCTATTAGGGTGTTGGCACTGTGGTCTCAGGGACAACTTTAAAAGGTGTAATACGTGTGAATGATACATTACTGCTAGGCCCAGATCCACTTGGTCAGTTCCAGTCAGTGATTGTGAAGAGTATACACCGTAAGAGAATGCCCGTTAAGGTGGTTAAGGCTGGGCAAACCGCCTCCTTTGCTCTTAAGAAGGTAAGTCTGTGTAGTATAGATAGGCATTCACATGGATGCAGTTTAGTAGGGGACATTTACCTAGCAGAGGGATACATTTAACCTTTTTTTTTATTCTTTTGGGAATTTGCTGCAAGACTCATTATGATGAATAAAGAGTGGTTTGAATTATTTTTAGTCATGAGAAATGATCCTGGGTTTTTACAGGTATTAAACTCTTGAACGTAGGGTGTGAAGACAAGCATCTTAACCACCAAGCCAGAGCCCTACTGTATACAAGCTATCCTACGTATCTATCCAAAATAAAATTAACTAAAATGTTTTTCGTTATTTCACTGTTAAGCTATAAAATTCACTGAATGGTGAACTAATTTAATTTTTTTTTACCAAACAATAGGCAAACTAAGGAATGCATCATGTATCAATATTTAATTAATTTTTACAATTTGTTTTTTTATAATTGTTTTTAAAATTTACTATTTTTGTCATTATCCAAATTTGGAATTTAATATTGTGGCTTGGCCCCTGAGAACCTGCGGTGGCATAATACGCCACTGGTACCATATCATTAATCTCACTCGCACCACCACATACCACCAAAGTGCTATAGTGCTAATTGAAGTTTGCACTAATCTGGAAGAAGAAGAAGTCATATTTTTTATACAAATTGAAGTTTTATTTATATTGATTAGCATTCATAATTATTATTATATATAAGATAAATATCTGTTTTCGTTTTTATTTCTATAGCAAATTAAGCGGTCCCATGTACGTAAAGGAATGGTGATGGTCTCACCACGTATGAAACCTGAGGCATGCTGGGAATTTGAGGGTGAAATTCTCGTCCTGCATCATCCAACAACGATTAGTGCACGGTATCAAGCTATGGGTAAGGATACTTTTCTTGTATATATATGAATAATGGAACATCTTTAAGCAAATTGTTTCATTATTGTTTTACTTACCTATACAATCTGCAGCCAATAGCCTTGTTCACACTATCAAAGTTTGTCTGACAGAAATGTGATATGTCTAAATATGGTCATGATGACATCACATCATGACCATATATAGGCAAATCATTACTTTATATGGGCATGCAACAGTATTTTTTTTTATGTTGCAGACAGAGCTTAGATTTAATGGCCTCAGAAAACATTTAATACCATAAAAAATTCAAAATAATTATGAAAAATATATATATTTTTTATTTTTAGGTATCAATTGATAACTGTTATTCATAACTAAAATATATACAACAGTATTGTCATTAGGTTGACGCTTGGAGGTTTTATACCACCATGGTTAATGGAAATGTACAAATATGACTTAATTAAAATTAAATTAGAAACTTACATTTAGTGGAGCTGTGACTTAGTGGTTAAGGTACATACCTTTTACTTCCAAGTTTCTAGGTTCAATCTGAATGTCTTAATTTTCCCCACTACCAAAGACAACTTCAATCCACAAGCCTCATGTAGTATTTATTGATCACTTTAGCATTGATGGTCCCAAATCATCAATTCTCAACTTTCTATTCCTCATACAGGCTTGGTTACTAATCATCGATGGTGCCTACTGATCAACCATCCAGCCTTATAAAGAAACATGCAACATCAAAAGCCGCAAATAATATAGATCGCCTTTATTTGCTAGTATAACAACTGTTTTTGTTTTTTTGTTTTCTTTCAAAATAGTACATTGTGGGAGTATACGGCAAACTGCTTCAATAATTTACATGAACAAGGAACATTTAAGAACAGGTGATAAGGCCATTGTTCATTTCCGCTTCATAAAGAACCCAGAGTTTATTCATGCGGACACTAGAATGGTTTTCAGGTAGTTATTTTCTTTTTGATGTATTTGAAAAATTATTGTCTTACTGGAGGGTACACCCTCCTAATACTATACTGTATAAATATGTTCAATAAATAAAAACATTTTATTTTATCTTTAGGGAAGGAAAGACCAAAGCTGTTGGTAGGATAGTAAAAGTGTTCCCCCATCTGCCGCCAATGGAGCAGAAACAGAAACAAAAGGCCGGGCGAGGTCGAGGTCACCACAATCACCATCACCATGGTACCCGCGGACAAGGATCTAGTCAAAACGTCAGTGATGGATTGCCATTAGGACAGACCAGTCCACAATACTATGCTCCAACTTACAGAGGGCAAGGTAGACGAGGAGGTGGAAGGCGAAGCAGGAATCGTAAGGCCAAAGATTCTCAAGAAGAAAGTGTTGGCCAGGATGTAGGCCCACATCAGTCAAGCATTGCAGCGCCAACGTCATAAAATATTTTTGGACTTTTAAAAAAGAAAAGTTGAGCAATTTTTTGAACTTGTAAAAGCTAACATTTGTGGAAAAATCTCAATTTTCGGATGGAAACATGAGATTTTCAACATTTTTATATCAAGTTGTTGGTATTTGATTATTGTGGTGTGAACTGTCCATTACAGAAATGGAAGATGTTTGTTGAACTTTCTGTGTTGAGAATCTGCAATCAGTATTAGGATTAAAATTAATATAATACTTACATTCGTTGAAACTTCGATGTTTTTCCCGTTTTTTTTATATTATGGTTTAAACATGTTTTAAATTAAAGTAACATTTTGACACTTATCTTCAGGTTTTAGATTTGTTAAAACTCTTTTGTTTTTGTTTAAGACAGGCAATAAATGTTGGTAGCTGTAATTGGTTGAACAGGTGTTGGTTGCCAGGCAATAAATGTTGGTAGCTGTAATTGGTTGAACAGGTGTTGGTTGCCAGGCAATAAATGTTGGTAGCTGTAATTGGTTGAACAGGTGTTGGTTGCCTGTGCTCTTGGCAGATTGGGCTTGAGGATAAGTTTTACTTAATTGGAACTTCTGTAAACTTAATTTTTTTAGTGTCTCCATAGTTTTATTCACCATTTGTTCTACTAACATGAACGACAAGTTTTACCATTTATTTATAATGAATATTATAATTATTTGATTGCGATTTTATATTAATGACCATAATTAAAATTGTGTACATTTCATGAAATTTAACAAAAATAAATGATTATTAAATTTATTCTGCAAGCATTTTTTTTTCATTGATTTGTAATCAAACTATAAATTTTACTCTATCCTTGTGTCTATAAAAACTGTCATTCATTCATTTTTATACACATCAGCCAATGGCGGGTGGGGTGGTAGAAAACATACAGCATTTGTTATAGTGAAAATTGTACTTTGCTAATGAATATTCATAGATTGTCTACAATAATTGTGCTTCTGGATGATTAGGTTGACAAGTTATATCTGCCATATTAATATAAATCTGGATGTACAGTATTATAAGCCAAGTATGGACAGTGACTATCATATCTGCATGTCTGTTATGAATATTCATAACATATATTTAAATGTTTAACACATGCTTTTTAACCCTAATTAAATATTCAAAACATGTCTACTTGAATATTCTCATGTCTCATTGCATTTAATTTCCTACACATTGTGTTGCATTTCACATTTATAATATGTTTTATTAACTATTCATGTTTATAATACACCTTAATAGATCTTTGTCATTTGATGGATTTCACTCATTGTGGAAATTTAGTTCCACTGTGCATTTGTAGTTCCATCCCTGTATTTTTTTATCCATCTGTTTTGTTCCATTGCACGCCTCAACCCAATGCAATCTTTTCATTTGTTCAAAAGATGCTGGACTCTTCCATTCCGAAAAAAGTTAGATATTTTTCATAAAATATCAAATTACAAGAATCTGTTTTAGGTGTGTTATAAATTCAGTCGATGGAAAGAATATTTTTTTTAATGATTTCATACATTACAAATTCTTGACTACCTTATGAATATTTATTTGTTAATACAAAGCTAGTTGAATATTCATGAGAAATTATATTGTTCATATGAAGTGCCACTGGGCATCTCATTGACCATGAATATTCTTGTTACCCCAGTAGGTTCCTATCGTGTGTGTGGATTTATTTTTGTACACAAGATTTTGGTATATAATGTGTTAACACAATAAGTGCTAACAAATCAAAGATATATTGTCATCTATTAATGTTTTGATCTTATAATAATATTTGGTATTTTGACACACGTTTGAATACACATTTTAAAACAATTTAAACTGTACAGCTAATGTTAATAGACCTGATACAATTAAAATTTAAATGCTGTGAAATGTATTTGTCATGTGTTATTATATTATATGAATGTAACTTGCAATAAAATTGACAATTTTGTACATTTCTGTGATATAGAGAGGGTGCTCTTCAATTTTAACATCTTTGCAAGAGGGCGCACTGTATTGTTACTTTACTATCTTTTAATCTCATACTGAGTTGAAAATAACCACGGAAAGATTCAATCTCAATATATTTGGTATCATACGATAGTTAATACAAAAAATACTAAGCTAACAACATTTTCGTCTTATACGTTCTCAAAAACTGACCACATACAAAATAAAACACCTATAAAGATTTCAGACATCCATTTTGTATTTCGTAGTATAACAGTATGTCAAAGGATTTATTGGTATCTTGTGTATTAAGTGCAAAATTTGACCCAAAAAAAAAAATACACGTTTTTACCCAGATAGCTGGTCCGTCACTAGAAGTTTCAATTCCAATATATTTGGTATCATACGAAAGCTATTAAAATTATCTATCGAATGATGAGTATATGATGACGCATTATGTTAATTTACCGAAAAATCCTCAGCAAAAAGAGCATGGAGAAAGAGATGTGATTAAACTGACTTTGTGCTGTTGTGTAAATGTTTTATGTTTTACTTCTTTTTACTTTACTGTACTCTGAATGTACAGTATCACATTGGTATGAACCTATTATGTACACGTGCAGTATGATGTATGTACTATGTGTTTATAATGTGTGTGTATATTTAAGTGTGTATAATGTGTAGGGGTGTGTGTGTGTATTAGAATAGGCTGCATAGGAAAATATAGGCACAGAAAAAAATGAAAAGCTGAATGTTTGAAAAACTTCATTTTTAATAAACCGACTGCCGAGGCAACATGATAATTTCAGTGTTTTAGTCTTTAAAAAATAATTAAAGTCTGAATAAAACCATAATCTTGCTGATTTTGTTAATTAATAGAAGACAACAAGTTATATTGAGAGCACACAACTGTCTACTTCTCGTAACCTTGTATAAACTGCACTTATAAATGCGTAAGGCCTAGGTTATTAAGCTAACAGTTAATTAGATAATAAAACTTAATTAATATAAGCCAAACATTTCCTCATTTCATTTGTAAAATTTTGCACTTTTCAGACAATACTATAATATACGTCTGAAAATGTGTTAACATTCTCATTTAATGTAAAACGTTGGTAAGCACAAAGGACATCAGGCTCCTGTGCCGATGAACAGAGACTCATAATTTTGGTGCCTAAACAAATTTAACGAATGTAATTGGTGCATCGGGTATATATACTGTGTTAAAACACTTCACTTGTACAGTATGACTTAAGAAGCAGTAATTTTACTGTTCCCTAGAAACAGCTGTTCTGTAATGTAATTGAAATAACCATACATCCATTTAAATCGGAACTTTTCGAAAGATATGACATTACTTAAAACAACATAGTTAGACATAGTTGAAAATATTCACCTGGCTTGTAAAAAGTGTGTTCGTGAGTTTTTCTTAAGCACTTAAATCCTTAAAATATTGAAAGACCATAATTTATTGCTTATAGTAGAGCAGCTGAGGGGCCAAGTTGGACATTTTAGTGCAGCAGCTAAGTGCAAAAAAAAAACAAAAACGGCGAAATTGTGCATTTTATTACCAAAGCATGAAACTTGGCACAAACTATCTTTGATATGTGTTGACACCTGCTGTGGAAGCCATTTTGAATTGAAAATGGCCGCCTTTAAAGACAAGATCAATATATCTTGGCAATGGAAAATCGTAGACCTAATTTTGGTCTCAAAGAGTTTGGAACATACATGTTTCTATTTGCTTTAATGTAATATTTTGTCCAAAAGTAACGGGAATTGGCATTTATAAACCTTGACTCTAGATACCCAGCATATCCGTATCTTTAAAACTGTTAGTCATAGAACGGAAAATCGTAGAGAGTTAATTTTGGCCTCAAATTGTTTAGAATATGCATGTTTTTGTACTAATGCAATGTTTTGTGCAAAAGTGACCGAAAATGATATTTATGACCTTTGACCAACACAACTTGCAGTATAACCTTATCTCTATAACCGTTAATCACAGAGGCCTTATTTTGGTATCAAATGTTCAGAACATGAATGTTTCTATTTACACTAATGCAACTTAAAAACCGAAAGGTCCACTAATTATTCAGATAAGATACTATTATACATACTCCAAGTATTAAAATGCACGCCATCGTGTTGGGATTCAATATTTCAGCATTAATTATGCCATCATCAGGAATACAAATGTCCGTCCAAAAGTGACCGGAAATTACGCTTCTGACCGTCGACCCTAGGCACCCGTATATTATATCTCAATAACTGTTGGTCATAGAGACCTAATTTTATCCTCAAATTGAGAATACCGTAAATGCTCGAATAAGCACCGCTCTCAAAGAATAAGCGCTGCACCAAACATGATTTTTATCGTTAAGCGCATACATACATATATATACATATATTATACATATATATACATTTATATATATATACATATATACATATATACATTATATGTATATATATATATAGTATGTATATATATATATATATATATATATATATATATCAAGTAATGGTGGTGCTGAATAGGCAATATACATAATAGTAAATAACAAGGCTTACAGAAGAGATAAATATCTTAAGAACCAACTTGTACGTTCATCCATCAACTCTACAGGTATAACCAAATGATCGACCACTCCGTGCAACAGGCCGAGATGCAACACTTGTGCCTACGTGTATTCTACTGACACTATCACTGGACCATCTGGACAAACCACGATTCATGACACCTTCTCATGCACTTCAGTCAATTTAATTTATGCTATTACCTCTCATAAATGTAATATTCTATACATCGGAGAAACTAAACGAAGAATGGCAGATAGATTCACTGAACACTTAAGATCCATAAAACATTAAGCAGCCAGGCCTTCCTGTTGCCTCTAATTTTGCTACTAACCACTCTCTAAAAGATATTACTATAACTGGCATTCAACTATGTAATGGGACTGATACAGTACGGAAGAAACAGGAAGAGCAACTTATCTACAGTCTAATTAGGTACTCTAGCTCCAGCAGGTATTAACGTATCATTTAAATCATTCAGAAACTAACTTGAACCTATAGGTTTCTAGTTTTTAAGATATCTTGATAATTTCTACTGATCCTATATTATTTTTTACTGATGCCTATGTATGTTACGTAGGTTTACAGCTCGTTATGGATTATAGGCCTATTACATTATATTTTATTATTTTCTTATTCATTTCCATTGATTTTATTATATACCAAATGAAGTTTATTTACATATTATCTGATTTGCTTTTTATTTGAAAAAGGCCTACTTTATATTTAGCATGTATTTTTTACTTCATGCTTTTTGCATTAATTCAGTTTGCTTCATTAATCTACTCCACCCAATTTACATTGGTTTTTTTTTTTTATTGTTAATACGATTTTTATTGAATGTTTTGTTTTGCTCCTGTTGTTTTATATGTAGCTATACCATTGGCTAATGTGTGTATCTTCAATCCATTTGGTTTTTCATGAGCCACTTCATGAGCTTCTGTTATGTATTTAATTCTATCTTACCATGTTTTACTCATAGCTTGATAAAGACTTATAGTCGAAAGTACTCGCTAGTTTTTAAATAAATGTTGTGGCATATATCTGATACCATCTGACTCGTTATTTACTCTATGTATATATATATATATATACACTTAGTTTAAGTACTGACAAGGTGCATCCATCCAGAAAATATTCAATTTGATATTAATTAGGCCTATATAATTAATATTACTTATAGTAAACCATTAGGACTAACTATTAAACTTGAATTTATAATATTGAAGAAAATACTAATCTTATAAACTCAAAATAATTATTTATCCATATAATGTAGTTAATTGGAACAATTCCAGCATGTTTCATCAGCATAGCGATAGCATTCAGTCTCGTCACCGTTAGCATGTTCATTGCGCAATATATGGGCTGTCTCTTATACACATCTAGATGTGTATAAGAGACAGATCGCATACAGAGGGCGGTATTTATTTATTTGCGAAGGAGGGTATCTCTGCCGAACAAAGCTGAGTTAAAAATCCACAGCGTTTTGTATGTTTTTGACTGGAGCACACTATGAAACAAATCGATGTGGCAAAAGCATTGCCTTTCGTTTTTCTTTTAGCCTATCAAATACATAATGGAACGATGGCTTCATTTCTTTCAAGAGCTCTAGGCTCAGAACACGCGGTGCTGTCGGTAAAGCATGTTCCAAAGGAGCCCAGGGTAGGCGACCACATGAATTGTTTTCTTGTAGTTTGTACTCTTGCAGGCCTAGCATATTTAGGCCTGCAGCAAGACGAATTAAACCAGGATATATCACTTTCCTGTGTAAAAAAGAAAACTATGATTGCTAATATTATTAATTTATAATGTTGATAAAATTGTACAGTATATGCTTTTTTAATCTAAGTTATTTAAAAAGTATTCATTTACTAGTTTTTTAGGCCTTTTGTTTTGTATTTTCCTGTTAGTTGGAGTGCGCCCTCACTTATAACAAAACTGCTGTGTATACTGTAGAGTTTCCTAATATAAATATATAATTATAATATATAATAAAAATATTTGACAATACTGTATTTTGATGTCGGCATAAATACAATTTTTAAATTTAAGTCATCACAGAATTCATTCGATAAGGCACGGATTTTCTTACTAAGGACTTTGGAAAATGTGCCGACATAAGGTAATTTGAAATAAAAAGTGATTGGTGTATTTTCTTTAGTGTTATCCAGTGTACTTTTGCATTACATTGAACTGAATTAACATAACGAAAAATAATTTGATCAATGAGGTATGAAGGAAAACAATTTCTCTTAAGGATGGTAGTTAATGCCTTGGTATCATAATGAAAGCCCCTCTAACCATTATTGATTTTAAAAGCCCTATCAACTAACGTGCGAATAAGACCGATTTTGTAACTGAAAACAAAAACTGAAAAAATTAGTAAGTAAACCGGTATATGATTTTTTCCTAAACACTGAGGTCTGAGGTGGCCCATCCTTAATGTTGGACACCAAGACGTCCAGGAAAGGAAGCTTTTTCATTACTTCTTTTTCCATGGTGAATTTAATGTTGGGATGGCGGGAGTTAAGGTAATCAAAAAATAAATGAGCATCCTTTTCTTCATTAAAAACACAAAAAATATCATCCGCATAACGTTGGTACAATAACACATGGGACCTTATACTGTTCATGCCAAATTTTCTCATGGTGTCCCATGAATAAGTTGGCGAGAACAGGGGCTAATGGGGAGCCCATAGCGACGCCGTCTATCTGGTCATAATAAACTTGGTTAAATAAAAAATGTGTTTGAGAAGTGGCAAAAACAAATAATTTCTGATGATTGGATTTGCTTATTTTCAAGTCAATGTCATCATTTTCCAAAATATAATTCACAGCCAAATCAATAGATTCATCTAATGAAATATTAGTGAATAAGCTTTTAACATCAAATGAAACCATGAATTTATTGATGATTGCCTGCGTGCAATAGATAACTGACGATGGTAGTGGACTGCCGAAACATGTCTTATTGGGGCCGTTAAGGCCATAACTTATTGGATTAAACCGTGCTTTATCATCTGTTTAATATTATACAACCTTCCTTCGTCTCCCCATCCAAAGAGTGGGGTGGGTTCTATTTTGAAAACTGATGACGCCAGTCAACCTACATCGAGTGACTGAGGAAAGCAGTAACCAACCAAGACACATTCGTACTGATGATGCTGACTGGTAGTTCAATTTATTTAATTGAAATTACCAAAACTTGTACAAATAAGCCTAATTGAAATTAAAACTGCTTTTTTTAAATATTTTAAATGCATCATACTTTATTGCCATTTACTTTGTAAAAACACTTGACATTCGTATCAATAGATATTTATAGTACTAGACAAAGAAATGTTTTAAGTAACTACAATGTAACTCAGCAATTGGAGTTAAACGTCGGAATTGCCTTAACGATAACCTGTATATATATAAATGCCTTATCAATTAAAAAGAAAATATAAAGAAACAATATTCTCTTAATTTCATGTTTGCCTTATTTTTGTTGTTTTTTTTTTTAGTCTTGTGGTTTTAAATAAAACGCAATTATAAATATTTAAATTTTCTAGGGAAACCCCAAATAAGGTTGTTTTTTTTTCTTTCTTTTTTACTTCAGTTTTCTCCTTTTCTTGCTTAATTATTTAAAGGACATGAATTGTATTGATGTATTTTGATTATTCCTGGAAGTAAAGTCTGTATTGATTGTAAGCAATTTTGGTTTAAGTAAAAGGAATTTTAAAGCAAATGTAAAGAATGACACTGAATTATTATGAATAATAAACTTTAGATTTGGGACTTCTTATACCTTCAAACCTTTGCACACAGTAACACCATTCAATTATTGAAGTGGCGTCGAGGCTGGTGGGTCGTTTCCAGCCCTTTAATAGTCCCTCGTCTTATGATATCTTTTAACTATAACTTAACTTTGAAGTACTTTTGGCTTCCACAAATTGGGCAGGAAGAGCATCACACCCGTCTACCACACTCTGTGAACAAATTGTTTCTTACAGTTTAGTATAGCAAAGGCCTTTATTAATTTCCATCTTTGACCTCTAGTAACTGAACTAATTGCCAATTCAAAAAGTAAATCCTTATCGATATTCTCTTTTTCTTATAAGATTCTATATGTCTCGAATAATTCCCTTTGGTTCTTTGGACTAGTCCAACATACAGACACCTAAATGTTGACGACTGTCTTAATTTAAAATACCATGATACTGCCGAATACCCGGTTAACCGCAGTCTTAACTGAAGCAACACACTGTTTACTAGGTTCCAAACATGTATCAGTAATAACAGAGGGGTCTTTTTCCTCTTCAACTTCTTTAAGAACAGTGCCTTCCATCTCATAAATAAATTTATAATTATTATGACCTCAGTGCATTAATTTACACATTAAAAAGCTTCAACCAGTCTTAGCACCAAGTAGACAGATTATGTAAATAAAATTATTATTATTACTGTCTTGCATCATTTCCAGTCAAGACCGTTCGGAAAACTTTAGTGTCATCAGCAAATTTCAAAATAAGTGAATCGACAATGGTATCAAAGTCATTGACAAAAATATGAGGGATAGTACAGAACCCAAAACTGAGACCTGGGGTACACAACTGATAACTGATGCCCAGGGTTTCTACTATTGATTACTACACATTGTAGCCTATCCAATAGCCAATTATCCTGTAACCAGAGACCTAAAAATGTTTAAAAATCCCATATGCAAAATTTGTTAATCAATCTTGCATGCGGCACTTTATCTGTTCTAAGTTATTTATTAAGATCTAAATGGGACACCAGCATCCCAAATTAAAGATTCTATGACGGCTTTACAGAGATGAGAAGGTAAGCAACTGAACGATAATTGGCAGGTGGCACACTGGAATATATATTTTGTGACGTACGCCCTCTCTTTGGTTGAAAATAATAATGCCCCATGTATCCTTAATGAGTTTATCTATTAATGTGGAAAATAAAATTGAGTTGCAGCTAAAAATTGAAAGTAGATTTAGTGGTAGTTCGTCGTGTGACTAACATGAACCGCCAAATGAAAATGAGGTTCTGCCGCTCTATGCTTATCATCGTCATCACTGCTGTCAACCTTAGTCAGACTAATAGTAAGTAAAAAATGGTTTTATTGAATAACTTTTACTATCAGAGGACGAGATAAATATAGTATTGATCAGAATTGAACTATTGGTTTATCTTTGCTTTTTTTTCATTTTCATTTATTTTCTAGTCGTGTTTAATCCTTCGATTAATAATTAATATGCACTGACTAGTTAAATTGTCCTGTCAGGTAGGTACATATGGTGGTACTACAATTAAACAAATGCGCCTAGACTTTTTTTCTTATCTCCCCCGAACTGCTATCCAAAGTGAAAAAATGCGACATATTGACGGGATATAGATCAGATCACCCAATTGTAACAATGCAGTTAGACTTACAAAATATGGAAAAAGGTCAAAGGTACCGGAAATTTAATAACACCTTCCTTCGCGATACAGAATATATAAAATGTGTTAGAGAAGAAATAGAAGAAACTAAACTCCAGTACATCGCAAACGTATAAAACATTTACAAGCTCGAAAATATTCCTCTTGATGAACTTCAAGTTAAAGTACCGGTAAATGACCAGTTATTTTTTGAAGTATTGTTAATGGAAATAAGAGAGATGACAATGAGATTTGCAAAAAGAAAAAAAAAAATAAATTACAAGAAAAAGAGACAAATATAATTAAAAATATAGAGACATTAGAATTAAGGGTAAATGGAGATACTGCAGCAAGTGAAAAACTTAAAAATGTTAAAGAGGAGTTTGAGCATTAGAGGGAGTTATGGTTCGGTCTAAAGCTCGCTGGGTGGAACAAGTGGAAAAGCCAACTTAGAAAAACGAAATTTTATCAACAAAACTATTGTAGCCATTGAAAGGAAATATTAAAAGAGAGAAAAGAATTTTATAAACATCTTTACAAATGTAAAGAAACTGACGAAGAATGGGATTTAGAAAATATTTTTAAAACGGCCAACTCTCCGAAAATAGCAGAAGAAGAAAGCCAATTGTTAGAGGGAAAAATAACAAGAAAAGAATTACTAAATTCATTAAGAACAAGAAAGAATAATAAATTGCCAAGTCTAGATGGGTTTACATACGAATTCTATAAAGTTTTTTCAATCAAATTGGCAATTATTAAAAAAGATCCCTAAACTACGCTTATGACATCGGAAAACTATCGGCAACACAACGACATGGAGTAATAACTCTATTACCAAAAGGCGAAAAGCCAAGACATTTATTATCCAATTGGAGGCCAATTTCTTTATTTAACGTGTCGTATAAACTTGGCTCCTCATGTATTGCTAAGAGTATAAAAACCGTTCTCCCCAAAATAATAAACGAACAACAGAGAGGCTTTATGGGTGGTCGATATATTGGGGAAAACATAAGATTTATCTCAGACATTTTAGATATCCCCAAAAACAAAAATATTGGGGGTATGCTAATATCAATCGATTCCAAAAGGCGTTTGACAGTGTGTCACATTCTTTTATTTTTAAAACACTAAAGCAATTTAAATTTAGAGTGTCCCTTCAGAAGTGGGTAACGTATTTTACACAGATTCACAATCCTCAGATCAATTAAATGGTTTTATATCGGAAGCTTTTAAGATTGAGGGTGGAAGTAGACAGGGAGATGGGCTAAGCCCATACCTCTTTTTGCTTTGTATGGAAGTTTTTGGTATGATGGTTAGACAGAACAATTGTTTAAAAGGTATTGTTATCAATAATAAAGTGTACAGGCTCACCCAATATGCTGATGATAATAACATCTTTACTGATGGGTCTGAAAAGTCAATGTATGAATTGTTCTTTATATTAAATACATTCTCAAGCCTTTAATGATTAAATATAAATGTTGAAAAAACAAATGTAGTATGGATAGGATCCTTCAGACAGAGAGTGGATAAAATATGTAAACGTAATAAGGTACTGGGTTTTTTCAAACAACTTTTTTAAAGTCTTAGGAATAGATTTTAATGTATCTGAGGAAAAATGGCAGCTAAGAATTATAAGCAGGTTCTGATAAAAATAAAAAAAGAATTGCGTTTATCGGCTCAACGGGATATTACAGTTTTAGGTAAGATCACGGTACTTAAGTCTTTGCTATTGTCAAAACTGGTATATTTATTTTTAACTCTTCCGAACCCTCCAGTAGACTACATTAAAGAATTAAATCAAATGTTTTTTTTTTAGCTTTGTCTGGAAATGTGTAGATAAAGTTTCTAGAAATCAGTTAGTACAAGATTACGATAAAGGAGGGCTAAGTATGATAAAAGTTACATGCCAAATGAATGCCTTAAAAATCACGTGGATTAAATGCTATTTTAACTCGGAAAGCGCAGAATGGTGCCTTCTATTAAATTACCTGTTAGGTATTACAGATGTAACAGGTGTGAAGGGAGGATCCATTGAATTAACAAACCAATTAACGAAATTAAACTTTCCAACACTTTTTGGATAGATGTTTTAACAGCCTGGTCGAATTATGTTAATTTAATGGCCCTGAAAAATACAATTCGGATGATATATTAAGGCAACCATTATGGTACAATAATAAGATTAGAATTGGACAAAAAGTTGTGTGTTATAAACTTTGGAAAAGTAAGGGCATACTATATGTTAATGATTTAGTTAAAGAAAATGGAACATTCCTTTCTCGTAGAGAATTTGAGGATATGTATGAAATACAATCCAATCTAACTAAATATTATGAAATGATTGATTGTATTCAACGCAGTTTTAAGAAGAATGAATTTCAGCGTAAATTGCCAAACAAGGAAAATGCTTGTAAATTAAAATTAAAACAAGGCACAAGTATATAATAAGCTTGTGTTGGAAAATAATTTTAAAGAATCTTATAAACTGAAATGGCAAGTTATCATGCAAAAAGAATGTGACCAAAATGATTGGACTTTCAAATATACCTTTTAAATGCACACAAGATACCAAATTAAGATGGTTGCAATACCGAGTAATTCATAGATTTATCAGTGTAAATTCTTTTTTGTACAAAATTGGTATAAAAGACAGTGATAAATGTACTTTTTGTAATGTTGAGCAGAAAAAAAAAAATTGTCCTGTCAATTTTCTTCCATTGTTCGTTTCTGTACTCACTGTACATATTGTCTCATACATAAGATTTTGTTTTGTTCGACAATTCTGCATCACAAGGATACTTTTTAAAAGATCTGTGTAATACAAACCGATAGTCAACTCAATTTCTGATAGTAAATTCTGTCCATAATATTAGGATATTCGCAATTCTCAACTACTTTACAACATTAATTGGAAACAAAGTAACTATAGGTCTAATGGGAAAACAACTAAAAAGTACCAATATATAAAGTTTAATCAGCATTAGAACGAATATTAGAGATCAACTTACATTCCTATAAATACATAGCACTACGATATTCATGTTATTTCCACTTAACTCAGAAACAAAATGTTTTTTCTCCTAGAGTTTTAAACTACAAAGGCCGACCGCAAATGTTTTAAAAGATTGATACCATTTAAACGTACTCTGCACAAACGATCTCTCTTTTAATAGGCTAGTAAATTTCCAATATTACTATATAGCCTGCAGAGCTACTTAAACAGGACTTATGGATAATGATTGTGTATGTATGTTTTTGCAGTCGATGGGTGCCGTAAAGGAATGGGCCTAGAGTGTATATTATTTACTCCTATCTAAGAACAAAAAAGATGACGTAGGCCTATCCGTCACACTAACCGTATGCGTTCGCGTATAGTAGTTGTCTATGCCAACTAAATAGAATATCATGATCCCTATCAGAAACTGCTGAAATTAATTATAAAATCTCCGCCAAAAATCGATTTGTAAACATCAAGACGAGAACACAATGAAAAAGTTCAATCCCCTTTTATATCTTCTTTACAGGCTCGTAGGCAGAAGGTCAGGAGTTGAATAGCATAGTCTAACATAGCCCACCCCCACTCCCCACCCACCAATTTCCAACTGTCGACTTTTTAAAACCTGATATTTCACTAAAATCGTCCCCCTAACGCTGAATTCTATTTTATACATTGTTACATTACATTTACCAGGTCCTATCCATTTTTTGTTTATTTAATAACATGTACGAAATTTGTTGGAAATTGATCGGCTCCGATGATTGTAGATTGAGTTATATAGTGAGGGAGAAATCTATGTTAATGTAGGCCTACAGATGTAACGATACATAAGACGCTAAAGGTGTGCTGGCCTCGCGACTTCTCGTATGTCGCTATCCAGGAAGCTAACCGGTTCAGCACACAACAAAAAACAAGTACATATACTTGCAATTTCACTCAGGATTTATTGCATACTAAACACGGTAACTGTAAAACAAGCAGATAAGAAAATACATGTTGAACAAACTGTACAGCTCAAAACTCGAGCTATCTCTATATTATTCTGTGTTATATCATAATAAAGCGCCCTCAATAATTGCGCTCGACTTGACACCCTCGAATCACAACTCGAGCGTAACGATAACAAATTTTACTAAGCTCATGTACTCGAGCGTAACTATGAAAACATAAAATTATATGGCAAATAACGCCTTAAATGATATCCACCTCAAGTTATACTGTATATTAAGTATGGATCACATATATGTTAGATTTAATCACATCATAATCATAAGTTAAGACTAAATCAATGTATCGAATCACTCTCGGCTCTGCCACTATCCTAAAACTAAACCATGGCCTAACGTAGGCCATAAGGCAGTGAGTTATGGCTGGCATGAAACATGCCACGATACTGCCCAAGTTTAAAACAACTTGTATAATAAGAAATATAAAGGCTAACACTAAAACTATACATTATTCTAAACTCACAAATAGCTGTCTCCTGTAAGGGTATCCAATAAGCACGTCCCAACTCCAAAAGGTAAAAAATTGATGATAAACTAC
>NW_022727904.1:97672-103274 GCF_011630105.1 Anneissia japonica
CCACAGTATAGTGCAATATAACTTCTTTTTTTACCTGGCACGAGGCTTTGTGGCCGTAGCAGTGAAATATAGGAATAGTCATAGTTAATCGAGTTAGCATATCATCTTAATTTTCCTTCTAAACAAGTAATTAATAAACAAAGTATATAAGTGTATAAAGGATAAACAGTGTGTCTAACCATAATTACAATAATTAGGATTTAGCCTAATGAGAGTTCTTAGTTTGGAATCAATATAAGCTTTATAGTAAGGAAAAGACTCATTTAAAACTTCTTAATTGTGAGTTATGAGATATCAATACTAAAGTTTCATACTTGTTTGTTCACTGCAAGTCTAAACCAAACCAGTTTTTGTTTAAACTATAGGTGTACATGCTATAAAATATATAAATGTGTGATTGCTTATAAGTACCATGTAGGACTCATAATCTACATTTCCACTTTACAAAACATCTTAATAGAAAAATAAAGAATGCCTAACCTTTAAGTGTGAGAATAGGACACATGCAATATCATACGTAATATTTAGGTGTTGGTCCGTAGCTGCAGAGCTTAACAAATTATGTAGAAGAAATACCGGGTATGCCAACCTCAAGAAAAAATTAAATAACAAGTATTAAGGAACCAATTCTATCAAACTGAATGCTACTAATTATTATAAATGTTGGAATAAATCAAATATTGAGAGGCTAATAAATGCTTAAACTACTGTATACCCCGATAGGGAACATGCAGAACAGATGTTTACATTCCTCTCTTCCTCTTACATAAATTATATAATTTTTATATAATAGGTAAAAAATTATAATATAAATGGTAAAAAATTAGGCACATTTTATTAAACTTATACCATTCATTTAAACGAAACAATTGCTTAAATAGATATGAGTTAAACCCATACACGACTTGAAACTGATTGACTGTGAAGACTGCAAATTTTTTTTGACATGCCCAAATACTGATGACATCACATCAGTATTATATGAAGGCAAATCACTACTATATATGGCAAGGCAACACAACAGTTTCTTGTCACATACATTTTACAGTATGGTGTCTACTTATTGCATGTTTGTAATGTTGGTTTTAACCATTGTAACTAAGGTTCAAGGTTTTTGCTGAATAAAAGAATGTTCATCATGAGGCAAAATCACCGTTAGCAAAAATGGTCCATAGTGAGCTGTCTGATAGTTGAGAGTGAGCTGTCAAATGGTCCAGGGGGAGCTGTTAGCAGCTTTATAAACTTAACTTTAATTGGTTTTAAGAATGTCCATTGCGAGTTAACAAGAGAGTCCTGGCCAGCAACATATAGCCATTGGAATGTAAACAAGAAACCCATTACAATCACTCACTTCATCTCATGGGCTTCAGTGGCAATAAATAATTTAAGAACCCATCGCTATTCAACAAACCAGCAGGATTTATAACCCAGGTTTTTTCCAAAAGCCGGGTCCATGGACCAGTTCTGTTAACGGCCAAAAATGCAGCATGATTGAATTTAATATTATAATAGAGCTTGGAATTTCAATCCATTCTACAGATCATTCAGAAAAAAAACCAAAAAACAAAACAATTACCTCTCTCCATGCTGCAAATTCATGAACTTTATTGGAAATTCGTGCCTGCATACACAGCCGAACACACCTGTAATGTCCATTTTGTCTGAACAAGATTTAGATCGTACTTTATCTCCAGCTTTAAAGCGATGGCACTCCTGAAAATGAAATATTAATTATTATTTTTACAGTAAATCTACTTTATGTATACATTTACATTTTCCTATAAAATAGAAACAACTCAACTCCCTCATTCTCATTTTGAGGCTTAATATTTAATCCATTTATTTATTTATTTATAAGAGAATCATGCATAACTGTAAGAGTAAAACATTCACAAATTAGGATACTTTCTTTCTTTCTATCTTTTCTTTATTAGGCCTTTTTCCACACATACAAACAATAATATTCAAATTACATTTACATAATTAATATAAGTTAAAAATTAAAGAAAAATATATAATGAATAATATATTTAAGAAAGAAATACTACTTGCTTTAATAGAAAATCATGTGAAATATTAATATTCTATTTCATAATTATAAGTCATAACAAGGAAACACAAAATGTGTGTGGATGAAGGTAAGTTAAGTTCTGAAAACAATAAAAGTGATATGGGTCAGATGAACATAAAATAAAATAACTTGATATGATTAAAATTTATAAAATAAGCTTTAATAGATGAAAATGTTAAAAAAAACCCAAGAAAATAAAGCAATAAGGTACAAGTCTATTTAATTCAATTCAAAAATAATATTTATTTCCTTTGAAACAATAATTACAGTCTTCTTTGAAATGTAGCAAATAAATAAATATTGAAGGAGGCACAATATATGATTTTAAACAATAATATGACTGTTAGTAATATAAAACATATATGCATACCTTTGAACTTGAGCAGTCATTGTAATGTCCAACAAATTCCTGTACTTTACCATCTGCCACAAAATACCTATTTTCATGTTTTGGAGGCTCTAAACTATGACCAGAATTTTTTTTTCTGACTAATCCAAAATTTGCATCTAAAGATACAAATTTGGTACCCCCATCCTAAAATCGTAAGAAAGAATTATATTTTATAAGATTTAAATGATGTAATTATTGCATTTACATTTAGTAATAATATAAGGTTATTTTTATTTTTATTTTGAAAGGCCCAGAGTTTTGAGTGCAAGAAATGCAGAGAGACTATTAAATTGAGTGATGGAGGATTTCAAGAAGGTTTATAGGTTTTGTTATCTTTTGGAACACAATCAACTGAAGAAGTGGAACATGGGAGTGTCACCATGGTCAGTAACCCTTTGTGATAGAGAAAATGCTGATATAAATAAATGATGATGATTTAGCATTGTTTTTGCAAATTATTTATAAAAGTGGTCACACTGTCACCAAAAGGACATGCAGCCTAATGTTATCAAACTGTAATGTTAAACCTCTCAGAACAGAAGACACATTGCGGAATAATCATGAGCAATATGCAGCAAATGTTGAAGATTGGCATTTATAATTTATATTTTTACGGTGTCATGATAAAGTAAATGTAATTTTATTGAGTAATTGTGCCAATCATTACGGTATACCATACCTATTATTAGAAAATTAAATGACATTTACCTTAGGACAAGCAGGACACACTGTACCATCATCAGAAATATTCCTCATCTTATAATAGGAATGGCGAAATTCAAAAACGGTTTCTTTTCTGATAAGCTCTTTCAACTGATTGACCTGAGAGTTAAATAAAAGTTTTAATTGCACAGTTATTTTGCAACCATAATATTTTCATATTTTCACTGCAATAACCAGTGTTTGTTGAGTGTCAGTGACATTATAAACAATCATCAAAGCTAACAGCAAAAATAATAACAGGTGTTTGTGATATAAAGCAAGCATTGATGTATACATTTTCCAGAAGTTTAAAAGAAAAAATTCAGTTAGCGTAGGACCTGTTTCTTTTACCTGTTTTATTTTCAAAATTTTATTCATTAAAAACCAACAGTGAAAACTACTAACACTTTTATAAACAATATAAAACACAACTTTAAATATACTAATATCATCAGGGCTGGAAAAGTTTGAATTGGCATTTGGAGGCATTAAAAAATGTCCCTGAGGCATTTTTTTGGGGGGATGGGTGAAATTCTAAAAAATACTGTAAACTGTTGAGTTATAGGCGTAGAGACATTTTGTGTAAAAAAGGTCACCTACTAGGTCAACAAAATGCATTATATTGTTGTCCTTAATTTTGCACTGACAGGTTAAAATATTTGGAGGGAATTTTAAGATAAATTATCAGAGTAATTATTTGAAAAAATGACAAGTAGGTAACGGAAACATGGCCAAATGCACTTTTTTTTAAAGAACCAGTACCAAGCACAATCTATGTCTATAACTGAAATATATTTGAAGACAAAATTCCAACATTTAAACACCTTTAAATACCCCCCAAAAATAATAATTTTTATTATTTTTTTTCTGATGTTCATCGATTGATTAATCAATGTCTTGTTTAAAAATGTCTCATACCTCAAATGGTTGAAGGTCATTCTTCAAGGTTAATGCTTCACAAAACCCTTTCGTAGAAACTTGACATTCTAGTAGGAGAACCTCCATCCATTTCAATAATTCAATAGAAAATGCTACTTTAACACATTTTGCTGTCGCTGGCCAAAGGTTCAGTTTGATAATTGTTGTTACCTCCTCTTCACACGAACAGAATTTAATGTTTAAGTGATGACATCTGCCTAAAAATACAATAGAAAATCTTGTTTATAGGAAATTTGTAAAAAATTGTGCAGCAATACTATTAGAATTAAAATAATCAATAAGAAAACCATAAATTGCTTAAATTACAATGAAGATTAGATTCTTATACTATATTGAAAACTAAAGAAATAGTCACTATTTAAAAACTTGCAATACTTAAACCTCAGTGTAAGGTTGAATATTATGTTGGTTTTTTTTTTAATTGCAAAATAAACTTAAATGGTATCATAATTGTAGTTATTACAGTAAGTATATTGCCATCTATGGCAATACATCATCTAGTCGTAATGGTAAGACATCTGTAACTTTTTTTTATAAACAAGAATAACATACCTTTGTCATCAAATGCATTTACAATTCGCCAAACACTAACGCCACATTCTGATGAATGACCAGTGTTCACAGCTTTAATCCCTGATGAGTAGGGGAGAAATGTGTTGCACTAAATTTTAAAAGAAAAGTAATAGCTGTTTAAACATTTAAAGTAAATGCATGCTACATGAACATTGGTGGCATAGAATCATGCTTCTGACATACAATGTTCATATTGCTGGGTACTTTTGATTTATAATGCTTACGTATCACTTGTATCACTCTTTTATAACTACAGTAGCTGTCCCATTAAAAAAATGCAATGATTAATCTTGGTCCACTACTTAGCTAATATCATTTGCACGATCATCCGTCAAATATTGGCCGAAAACTCTGTAAGTTTAAATTTTCAGAGCTAACTGTAAGTTTAAAATTTGCCGAAAATGTAGATATTGTTTTGATCATGCAAACAAATTTACCATGCAGGAAATGAACCCAGGAACATAGGATTTCATAGCAAGCATCATCATCACCATTTAACTCTGGACTCCAAAATGATTGTGTCTAGTCAAACTGCAGTACACAGTTATTGTGCTGTGTACTTACCGTCCATACTTCTGGAAAATGTAAAACATTATGTTGATGAATAGTTGCCATACATGTATGGCAATACACAACAGTAGGACCACAGTCTAGGCACCTGATAAACTCTGTATTCAAAACAGCATTGCAGTTTTTACAGTTTTTTGAATGTGGAGCCCAGTTACCAAGAAGAGCATGGTCAATGGTAGTTGTAGCATCCATCCAGTCATTTAGTTCAGATTGCTTTCTTTCATAATGGCGACTTGATCTTGCTGGTTGTGGCTCGACTTCAACATCTTTAATTGGTTGTTCAGCATCGTTTATAATTACAGGAGGAATACATGCGCTTGTTTGGCCAGTGTTGCCAGACCCATACAGGAGTACAC
>NW_022727904.1:104194-107156 GCF_011630105.1 Anneissia japonica
ATCTAAAGAACACTTATAAAGGCAGGGGAGGGGATGACTTAGGGCAGGAATGAGTAGTGTGGCCTATCATAGTAGGCCTAGCGTAGGCTGTACTTTTGTACGATGGCATATTCTAGCAAAAAGGCTTAGGCCTAGACTACTAGTATCTAGGCCCAGGCCCAGTTGTTAGGCCTGAGAACTAGCTAGGCCTAGGTTTAACTCAGTTGTAGGCCTAGCCGGCCTTAGGAGTATGTAGCCTAGCCTAGGCCTATGGCCTACAGTATGCTAGACCAGGTTGGACAAAGAAATACAAAATATTAGGCCCTAACTCTACAGGCAACCCAATACGAGCCTATACAGCCTGGCCACCTAGCCTACACCCTTCTCTAGGTCTAGGCCTAGACCTAAAGCCTCAACTCTCTCTAGGCCCAACAAAAAAATAGCACAGTAATGTTTATACTGGTCATATCTCGTTGAGTCTGTCTTTTTAGCTGTTTCTAAATATGTTAATTTAATACTTACTGTTGATAATAAAAAGCCAAAAGTAGCCCTAATAGGCCATATTTTAGCTCTAGCATCATGATCAACGATACCCACAGCACGCACGTTGTGTTGGCCGGGCGGCATGTAAAATACAACCATTGCCAGGTTGACCAAAAAATTCAACCCCTATTAATATTGTGATACATAGCATAGATTTACTTTAAAATTTCATCAGAATCGTAACAATTAATAGTTTATACATTTTTCATTGTTTTATATTATTTGGAAATGTTTATTGCACCATAAATTTTGTTTAAGGCAGGGGAATTACTCTGGATATTTTCTGGCAACATGGGGAACTGCACCACGTTGTAGAGAGGCCATGGTGTTGAAATCACAATATTCCAGTGTTGAATGGCTAAAGAGCAGAGACAGTGTTAACATGTTCTATGGGACGCCACTGTCACGTTCTACAGAGCCAAAACTTCCAGGAGTGTTGACTCTGTAGAGCGAGACAGCTGGTGTATCGGGTGGAGCGGGAGTGGGTTTGGAATGGGTCACCCTCTCTCTTCGAAGGAAAAAAAAAAAGAAAAATAGTCCTAATTACTGTAAGATGCCATTTGAAAGTGTTGAATATTAAGTTTTGAATTGTGTTGCAATGATTGATTTTAGAATGTATTAAACACTATTTTAAAGTAAAAATCCAACAGTCAAACACTTTTGTGGTTAATTTAGTTTTCAATAACAATAAATAAATGGATAGCACATCATACAATGTTTTTACTGTAATTATGTATTTTCTTTCACAGTTTCTTTTTAAACTATTTACATTCAATTGCATTGCAGTTTAGCAATCTGATTCTATCTACTAACTAGTTTTCTTACTTTCATTACATAACAGCCTTTTCTTCATGCAGGTATTTTTAATTACCTTTGTAAATATACAAACAAAATAAATAGGCCTAAATTATAACAACTTCTATTTATAATCCAAAAATACTGAAAAAAAAAACACAATGAGATTAAAAATTGGTTATCAAAAGCTAAAATATAAATGTAAAAGTAAAGCAGCCAGTGAGATAAATGCCTAGCTTTTTGGGAGAGAACACTGTCCTTCGTCAGAGTTAATTTTTCTATAATTTGTTTTTATTTATTTATCAGCTACACATAGTCTTCTTGCATATAAAAAAACGTAATTGAATACACGTTCTTATCATCTAAATATTGTATTTGTATACAATGGAATATTACTCTACAATACTTTGCTACAGCCCTCGAAATTAGCGTCGGCATTCTTCAATTTTCCGAGGTGCCCGAGGCTAACGACCGCACTACTTTGCAGAGGCCCTTCTGTTGTCAAGATAAGCTTAGAATGTAGCATAAATTAACGGTGAACGAAAATCATATCTCCTCCAAGCTTTTAGTTGTTTAGTCATGTGAAAATACATTAAGCAAACATAATTTGTAAAAACAAAGACATTTCTACTTGTTAAAAGTTGTTACTGAACAACGCACGATCGAATCGACGGCAAATCAACGCACACGGGGAATCCCCGAATTTGTTAATGTGCACGTACGTTGACCACGTCCATGGAGTTTAAACCACGGAGGTTTGAAAAAAAAAGTGATGTTTTTATTAAACGAACTTGATACAGTATATATTTATTTCAATCATTAAATATAGGGGTGTCATTTTGAAATGAAATAAGTTTTAGTAATAGGTGGAGGAACATGTCGCGGAGCGAAATCTGAGGGCCTTTGGCTCGAGCGGGGTTGGCTTATGAGGGGGCGTCCCTCTCCCTACCTAAGAAAAAAATGAAAATGATTACTGTAAGATGCCATTTAAAAGTGTTTGAATTAGCATTTAACAGCTTTCAATTTCAATTTTTGAATCTTGTTGCCTGAGCGGGAGTGGGTTTGGAATGGGTCACCCTCCCTCTTCCGAAGGAAAAAAATGAAAAATAGGCCTAATTACTGTAAGATGCCATTTGAAAGTGTTGAATATTGTAACGTTGTATATTAGTTGTGACGATGTATAGTATTTGTTTTACTATACTGTAGCTGACTTCTGTACTTCACGTCTTCTGGTTGTACTGTACTTGATTTAAAACACAATTAGCACACCTCTTGGTCATCAACTCCAGCAAACCAATGTACTTCAAACAATTCAGCCAACACAGATATTAGACCAGGCTATAATTGAGATAGGTGCCACTTGGAGAGGTAGAAATTCTCATATGGTTTTTTAGACCAGTTTTTTTATGGGGAATCAGAATATGTGAGGTAAAAGGGGCGTAACCTGAGAACTTTCGCGTGAGGGCGCTTTTTTTAAAATGGCCGCCAAAATCCAATAAACTACATATATATAGGTAAAATAAGCACAGAAGAGGTAGGTTTGACCAACTTTTGAATATGTAATATTAAGAGTAAAGTATAACTAGCTAAAGTTATTAATGTGAAGATTTCGGGAGGCAATTGAGGGCGCTTTTTAAAATGGCCG